>NC_044061.1:11383701-11483701 GCF_902167405.1 Gadus morhua
ACTTAAGTTATTGTTCAAATCTAAAACTTGAACTTTAAAATCTATTCAGGGATATATGTGGCATCTTGCATTCTTTTGTACAGATGTTGTTGTCCAATGGCATGCAGCTTTTGAAAGTTATTAATTTTTAGCTCAGTATTTTCCAGGACATCAATGTCCTAATTATTATATTTTCCAAAAGAGTCCATGCAGCATAGTCATTGCATTGTCTCAATTTGTTATCGACCACACTTAAAATATGTTAATTTTCCTCGGATAACAGAGCATTCTCTGTCTGAATGTGGAGTTTGTTGGGGTGTGTCTCAGCTCTGAGGTCTGGTTGAGGTTCTGCAAGCTGAGCTACTGGTTTCAGGTTGCACGCTCCCAATTGGCTGCCATTGTTGTTCTTGAACACAGTTAAACTCTGAGCTCCCTTAAAGATGCAGTGTCAAGAACTGGGTCTGTTTGATACTGATGAGAGAGCGGCCCTATTCTGGGGCTGAACACTTTATGTTGATGGCTTCATATTATACTGATGGAACCGTTTTTGTATAATCAGTGTAGGAATGGCCAGATGTAGCCGACAAGAGAGATGCAACTGAATCTGATCAAAAAGGAAAGACTTATCTTTGAACAATGCCATGTAACCCTTTTATTATTCTGTTGTATGAACGAGCTATAGCGAAGGCATACATCTACTCCTACTATATAACAATGATGATGTTGAAAGAAATTGCAAATTTGTTTCTCGGTTCAAATTTGATTTCTTCAGCAAAATTAAAAAACCCACCACGGCTTGTGCATGCAGCCAAAACAAATGCGACGGGAGGGGACATTGTGGCCGTGAAGGTGGATTTTCTCACAACGGTCAGCGATAACACCTCTTGCTTTTTGCTCGGGCGCTACATTGATCCCGAGAGATTGCAAATATTGATTTGACTCAGTGTCCTCTTACTCTGCTGTGGGCGAGGCAGGTAGAATGCACCTTCTTCGCCGCCTCTCCTCATCATGTTCACACATCGCCGTAGCTAACCCAGTCACTCGTTCCCCCCGTGGGACTCATCATAATTACACATGTCCCCACAGATTAGTGCAGCAACCTGTCCGGCTGTAGTCGCATGGGGGGGGGGGGGGGGGGGGGGGGGGGGGAGAGCTTACGTATTGCTCTCCTCTGCCTCTCCTGAGGGGCACACCTCAGCACGTTGACGAGCCTCTGCTGTAATGTATGTGATGATCAACTCAGGGACTGCTAATTGATTGAGTGAGTCAGACAAGGGCCGGCTGTGCAAATGGTTCCCTTGTGAGAGAGAGAGAGAGAGAGAGAGAGAGAGAGAGAGAGAGAGAGAGAGAGAGAGAGAGAGAGAGAGAGAGAGAGAGAGAGAGGGAGAGAGAGAGAGAGAGAGAGAGAGAGAGAGAGAGAGAGAGAGAGAGAGAGAGAGAGAGAGAGAGAGAGAGAGAGAGAGAGAGAGAGAGAGAGAGAGAGAGAGAGAGAGAGAGAGAGAGAGAGAGAGAGAGGGGGAGAGGGGGAGAGAGAGAGAGAGGGGGAGAGAGAGGGGGAGAGAGAGGGGGAGGGAGAGGGAGAGGGAGAGAGAGAGTCCGCTCCACCTTGTGTCTGAACACGGGTCCAGTTCAACAGAGGTCCTCTGCTGTAATGTTCTCGTGTCTCCCGGAAGGCGTAAGGTTGCTGACCTGATTTCTGATGTCTTGTAGGTTCTGGAAAGAACAAATCACCTTTGACCTCCAACCCCCCCGATCCCTTTTGAACTCACACATTACTCAAGTGCCCCTGACCCCCAGCCCAACGATAAAACCTTTTATCCAGCTCAATAAAGCCATCTCAAGTTTAGTATTGATTTTCCTTTGTGTCCAAGGGTGAGGAAGAGATAGTGAAAAAGCTGTTAATTACAATTAGACGCAATATTACGCAGTATTATGGTTGAAATTGATTTTGCTGTGGTCAGATTTTTCCAGCGTGTGAAGGATGGAGTAATTTCATTTTTTCTCCCCTCATAAGTAACATAGCAGATGTAACGGTCAAATATAGAACAAAGGAAACATGTGGAGGGCCCAATGTTGGGGCCCTCCACATAACACCAGAACATTCAGCAAGAAGAACATCTTCAGGCATCAGAAGACCGAAGAAGCTCTTGCTTATAAACGGTGTTCAGTTAATAATATTACATTCAATGTGACAATAATATGTACTTTCTCTTGGAAAAATCCTAGCCCTTATTAATAATAATCAGGAAAAGCTGATGGGCTTGTTTCAATACTGTTTTTTAATTGCTCGAAGCTGAGGCTTTGATCGCAGGTTGGTCATAGGCTGAGCACCAGCAGTGGCTTGATAACAGAGCAATGTGGAATCACCAGCAATTTGCAGCAAGCTGAGTTGCTTCATTCACATGTTGATGATCTGACCAATCAAATATTCAGACTTCCTAGCCAATAACGTTTGTTTAATGTGACCATAAACAGCATGAGATTGCAATTCTAGTCCAAGAATCTCTAAATCCCTTCCTCTTAGGTTAACCTGATGTATCCTCAGGCCCGACCCAATGTCGGGATGGATGGTGTTGAGTCCATAATTGGTATATTCGTATAAGTATTACAATTACTGCTAATAACAATTGTTTGAGTCAACATACAATAAAAGCAAAGCATCCGTGTTTTAGATTGTTACATCCTTCATCAACTACAACCTTGAATTGTTATTGATTATAACAAATAGTATACATTATTTACTCCAAAGGAGTTTGAGACATAGTTCCTGGTTTGATTGTAACATCAAACGATTTTCTTGCCACTGTTTGATTCCAGAACCTGTGAATCAAGAGGGGAGCCTCCTGCTAGAGGCCTTCATGTTGTTGCTACAATCAATCGTGATGATAATGTCGTAATGTCTGCCTGGGATTCTTGAGTCATCTGTCACAGATGAGGGCAAAGCCATGGCTTATGTGGACACACACACACACACACACACACACACACAAACACACACATACACACACACACATACACGCATGCATACACACACACACACACACACACACACACATACATGCATACATGCACACACACACATGAAAGCACACAGGCTCACGTGCATAGAACGGATCCCTGTCTAAGGACCCATATCTTGGGAGACTTTTTGGTTACGTTCTCCAGGTTTTCTTGCTTCCCTATCCAAATCCTGCTGGTTAGGCTGAATGGCGACCCAAACTTGCCCATGGGTGTGTGTGTTGTGTGTGTCCCTTCAATATATTTGCATTGTTGTGTGTGTCCCTTCAATATATTTGCATTGTACACAAAGTATTTTGGGATTTTTAACCTTTTGAGAACATCTTGAAACCCCATCTTATCTCTTACCCAATTTTGTTCCTCGGAATGAAACCTCTCAAATAGTTGTTCTCAACGTGTGCCATCCATCTTCTTGACCACGTACCAAAGTATGAGGTGCGGTTTCGTATAAGGGTTGTGGTCCCAGTGTGCTGCGCACTTTTCTTTTCCGTCATTCAGAAAAAGGAGTGTGTTTTTCATTTCAGTCTTTGTCTTTGGTTGTCAGCACAGAGCCAACATATTTGTTTTGAATTGATCACAGATAGAAATCCTGATACATTTCCAGCGCGATAGGTGTGTAAGATCAACAAGAGGCACAAACCCACTGCCTATTGGAATGTATCACTCATACAGCATTTTGATTGAATAAACATTTGTGTGCCCCTTTGTTCACAAGATTTGATGCCCTGACCCACAGAAAGAGCAACGTAGCCAATCCAATGTGGGTTCTGGCCCAGCTCGAGTCTGTCTCACATCCATTGACATCATAGCTGAGCACTTGGCCAGATGTGGCCGCGGTTTTGTCCGTGTTCAACGAGGCCTGTTACAGGAAATGGGTTCTTTTAAAATGGAGGGATAAAAGTACAGCAAAACCAGTAAAGTTTTGTTCCTTTCACTCAGAGGACATAATCTAGGAAGTATGATATTTATGTGCCATAACTCTAACTTCAGCCTCATTGTTCGTCTTGAAAAAAGGGCAGAGAATACAAATAAGGGAATAGTGCATTACTGCTTTAATTTTTTTGGAATTTAGAAATCAGAGAAATAATTCTGTTTGGCAGGGTAACTTACCTTTTGATTATATTTTATTCCTATTTTAAATGTTTTCACGTGAATTACACATTTCTAAGGCGTGTAATCATGTTTTCAAGTGTAGAATTTTCTTTACACAAACAACTTGTGTAAAATAGGACGCATCAGACGAGAAATGCTTTTTCTCCTTTTCGTTGATGGTAACAAATGAAAACTGCACTCTCTGGATGTGTCACACAGGAAAGGTGTTAGCAAGAAGTGGTTGAGAAGAGGTGGATTAAAAAGAGGACAATGAGACACAACAGTGCTGCGAACCTTCACAACACCAAGACAGAATAGCGAGAGAGCTCTACTGAATAGCATCCAACCTTTTTCTTCCTTCCCTCTTATCATTCTCCTGCCTCCACCGCCCCTCTCTGTCTCTCTATCGCTGGCTTTCTGTCCTCCACCCTTCCATTTCCACATGTATGCATGCTTTGCAATGCCTTATTTCTGAGATCATTTGCATCTCCTCTCATGGCGATCCAGTGAGATTCGCATTTCCCTTAAAGTGTAATTCTGGCGAAAACTGACCCTAGGGTGTTTGTTTTGGCAGGTATACCATCAAATAAGCCTTCCGGATACTTTTTTAATTGAAAATCGAGTATAGAGTTTGCCCGGCGCAATGTTTGGCTTCCATGTTATTGGTTAGGGGCACCGCAAACGGTACTAAATCTGCACTTTTTAACTACTAATATTGCTCAAAATAGCACCAAACCTCTGCAGAAGCATGATTAGGGTCCCTACACGTAAAACGAAGCATCAACAACTTAGTATACCGGGAGTTTATTAGTAAAGACTGTTTTCAAAGTCTGTGCCTTACCGGTAGGTCCTTTTTCAATAAACACCCGATATGCTAACATAGTTGTTGATGCTTTGTTTTATGTGTAGGGACCCGAATCATGCTACTGCATGTAAAGTATCTGAAAGGCTTTTTTGATGGGTACATGCCAAAACAAAGACCCTGGGGGGTACGCCGGAATTACACTTTAAGGTTTCTGAATAAAATACTGACCTAACTGATTCCCCCATTCTGCCCTGAATGGGGGAATCAACTTCTCGGGCCAGTGGCCAGGGTAGCAGTGTGCTGTTGGGGTTCAGGGGGAAGAGCCGAGCTACCATCTCGTTGGGCCATTCACATGCCCCGCAAAATCTCTAGGGACGGTATGGGGTTCACTTTGGCAAAGGAAGGGAGGCAATACATGCTCCTCCCATCTGCCTTTAGTAGTGTGACTCCTCCTTAAGGTCATGGAAATATAACGTATAGGACCCCCCCCGTCCCCAATACCACCACACTCAACTGTAAGTCTTTTGCTATAAATACAGGGTATTCATCAAGCAGCAGGACTCTGTTTTCTATAGCAGCCGAGGAGCTTTTTTCCACAACTAATAATCACAGCAGTGTGTATTACAGTTGAGTCCCTTACATTCAGGGGCGTAGCCACATGGGGGCCAGCCCTGGTCAGAGGATGGCCACCCCGCTGGCCCCCCCGAGTCTGAAAAAAAATAATAGATATATATCCTGAACGGAAACGGTCTAAAGAAAGCTGAAATATATGCAATATTAGTTTGATCTAACTTTGACTTATTATTCTTATTCAAAGTGTTATACTTTGACAGTAAAGTGCCACCCCATGAGATTGGCCCGAGCTGGCCACCACAGTAATAATGTCCTGGCTACGCCCCTGCTTACATTTAACCACAGAAGCTGCTCCGCCACATCACATGCAGGTCGCCTGGCAACATTTATGCACACACAGAGGATTGGCAGCAATCCATGTTGCCATACTTTATTACTAATATATTCCTCAGAATATTTCTCAGTCATAAAACCATAGAACTTTAAGTGTTGGAAGCTAAAATCTCAATGGACTGCCGTTATCTGTTATGAACTTTTTGGTTAGTGTTGAGCACTGGATTGGAGGAAGGTTAAAAGTGCAATCCACTTAACTCTCTTGGTAGCTTTGAGAAAATAACATACCTTAATCTGTAATCTAGCCATGGTATTTTATGTATTGTATATAACTAGAACAACAAAAGTGTTTGTGGGTGTGTGCGTGTGATTGTGTGTGATATGAGATCAACTGATTCTCTATAAGCTCATGGTAATATGCAACTCTATGATATGATCCCATTTCGATCAGGTGTCTCGTGCATATCAATTGTCGGTACCAAAAACATTTGGTTTATTCTCATTTGTCATACACAATGTTGAGATTCAAGTTCTTTATAGTTCATCATGGACGTATGCTTGAGATGGCGCCCCCTTGTGATGTATAATCAATTTCGGATGATAATAATGAATAATACTAAAAATACTAATACTAATGCAAATAATAAAGATCATAATCATAATAAGGATAAGCATACAGGCCTACAAGATTGAACAATAGACACATTTGTTCAAGATTTATCATTTGTATTTTAGTAAAAATAAATAAAAAGTTGCTATTTCCCCCTTACCTAAACTGTAGGGGGACAACAATGTACACACGTTACAATGAAATGCACTTATCCCACACTTGGCTTGTGCATATTGACAAGGCAATTTAGACAATGTTGATTTCGGGTTAGCTAGTTATCTGGGTGGTTGTTTTTTTTCACGCCCGGTGAAAAGGATAAGTAAGTAAGTAAACAAGCTTTCAGTCTGCCATTTCACAAGTTTGGACTATGTGTAAACAACTTTGGAGCACTTGGTCTGTTTCTGTTGATTATGTGCAATCAAGCTGGAGTTATCTAGGTGTTGTTTATTTGTCCCAGACAGGTGTCCACTGGTTTGCTTGAGACTGACCTAAACTTCACCGCGAGTTCTGAAGGACAAATACCCAGGGGGTCAAGACTTCCCTCGGGTCAAGACCTGTATGCGTGAAAGACAAACGCACAACAATTTCACGGCCACTGAGAGATTTGAATGCATATTGACTTTACATTGGCTTTCAAAGTAAAAGCTCTTTCAGCTCCACCCTGTCATTAATTAAGTGCCCGTGAGCAGAGCAAAGACATGTACGGTCCATGTCACGCAACCACAACCACACTCTTTCAGTGTCTTTTACACACGCAACAACAACAACAATAGGCACACTACTCAACAAACTCAGACCTGATATCTGCCTTAGGTATCAGCCTGATTCCAAATGGTGCTGCAATTTCAGCTGTAGAATATGGATGTAATTGAATTGAGCAAGTCTTATAAATGCACTGTCTTCCTTTTATTACACTGACATTTATTTTGTGTGTGTGCGGGAGTGCATGCCTGCGTGCGAGTGTGTGTGTGTGTGTGTGTGTGTGTGTGTGTCCGTGAGTGAGTGCCTGCATGCGTGCGTGTCTGTGTGTGTCTGTGTGTGTGTGAGTGTGTTAGTGTGTGGTAGGTAGGGTAAAAACAGCCAGCCTGTTGATACGTTCCGTGCAGGTGTGCAAAGCATTTCTATGACATGTGTTGGCTCTTCTGCTGCAAACAACTACAGTACCTGCCCTCCTATAATTTGTGTAATAGTTTTGGGGTTGGCAACGTGTAATTACCATGTGAAAAGGCTTTGCCGGGACGATTGCGAATCGTTTGGGCAATTAGTGCAGAGCTGAGGACAGAAGAATGTTTGAAGCCTCTGCTAATTGGGAAGCTCCACAAAACCATTTCTTTAATTAAAACATGATGAAAGCAGCACTGTTTTAGATGGATACATTTCTGTCGCCATTCTTTTATATAACATTTATGAATGTCCAGGCCTGTGTTCTTTCATAGCAGTCTTTGAAGAGAATGGAATTATATTACGTTGTAGATTCATTTGAAAGGCCGTCTCTGTACAGAGGTTTTTTAATTGTAATGCCACATGGGGCTCCTAGCAGATTCTGGATCTGTCCTTTGAACTCTGTGATATGTTAAATAGTGAACTCCGTATTCCATTGTAGCAATGGGGTTTACATGTAAGAAAATTATTAAACATCTAGGAATATTTTTTATTTTGTCTTTTCAAATAACCAAAGTCACAACCCCAGCTGGTTTTATAACGGGGACATTTGAAACTATTATGATTCGAAGAAGAGCTCTTCACCTCGACTATTGTAAGAGGCAAATTAAATGCTTGCTCCATTGAACCTTTTCCACCTGTTCTGTGTCACAGGTCGTAACGAACTCATTGCGAGATACATCAAGTTACGGACGGGGAAGACGAGGACTCGGAAACAGGTAAGAAAACCCCGGCTGGAGGATGAGATAGGAGTCTAGTCAGATATCCAATGCACTCGCATGCACGTGAAAACACAGGCAGACAAACACACACATAACACACCCCAATGCTCAGTTGCATGCATGCCTAAGCTGGTGTCTAGCTATGATACAGACGGCCCGATGCATTCAAACAGGAGTACAGACAGCAAACAAAATGAACAACCTATCTTGCAATTTACTCTCACTTGTGTATTTTGTGTGTGTTTTTATACTCTTACGATTAACGTTGAATACTTTGAAACAATTCGTTGATCACTATATCTTTGCTATTCAATATGCATTGTGTTGCTAGACAATAAGAAGGAAAAAAAACACACAAAAAACAACAAAAGGACCCAGAATACGCTGGAGTGCAGCCCCCGTTTCTCCGAAAGCATTCTTTCCTCTGAATGAATTGAGGTTGCACACTTTGCGAGACTAAAGGCTTTTATTTGTGGGCAGGTGGAAGCACAAATAGAGTGGGACTTGCTCTGATCACAGGCATGCCACAGAAACCCGGAGACTGGGCTCTTTTTTCTGCACTGTAAGGCAATCAAAAGTGCATCTCGGTGCTTACACGTCCTCCAGAAAACACCGAGATTGGTGCTCGACACTCGAGGTGCAGCCCATAGCTCTCTGCCTCCCAAACTAGTTTTGCAGTCCCGCAACACCGAGTGTCCTAAACCACCGCTGAGAGCGAGCCGGCTGTTGTACTGCACTCTGCTTCATTGGGGTTCAGGGCTTTGGTTTGGGTTTTGCAACAACTATACCGTTAGCCTCTAAGCATAATTGTCTAAGGCATATTTTTAGGTCCATCTTGCATTTTGCAAAAAAAAAAAGTCAAGATGAGTCAAATAGATGTCTTAGGCAGATAGTGATTATGGAATGTAAAAAGCACTCTGATTGGCTTAGGATATAGCCAATGAGGCACAGTGAATCAGCACGTTAGGACGGTAGGGTTATGTTAGATATCACAATTTGGCCGGAATATGGCTTCAAAACACCGTGGGTTGCGTTAGCGTGCTTATGGGCTACTGCTCACGGCTAGGCATGTGAAGAGGCTTTGTGGTAAAGTGTAAATTACGGTTACACTTGGATAACTGACTCAATAATCCTCAATGAATGCTGGCTACAATTACTTAATTGATTCCATTGATTAACAATCTGACGCACTGAAATTACTTTACAGAGTAATGTAGGTGTAGGCCTAACACTAAAGGGGCATGCATTTTCCTTAATTGTTTCACTTAGGGGGAAACAAGTGTTAGCCTGCCCCTTCCACACTTAGCAACACTACAGACTTTTTTTTTTTTTTTAATCAACAGAAATTCAGCTTCATTCAGTTTCAGCTTTTTATAATGGGACAGTGTTTATTTGACATTTATGACGGTGATAGCAGAATGAATAACACTGCTTTAATAACAACCCCATAGTTGCTGTGAATATGTTAACCTAACTACCATTAAATATCTCAGACGAGGTGAACGTTTAAGTAAAGAAAAAACTTGTGAAATGTCTCCGCCAGCTCCCACACTAATACCGGCCGATTGTCATTCAGTGCACAGAAGACCACATCTGTGCTTTCTTAATGTGCACTAAAGGGGCCTGCGTCCTCCTTAATCACTTCACTTAGGTGACAACAACAGACAGCACAATGCTTTATTGGCTTTATGCGCTCACTGTGCGCCTCAGAGATTCTGCCATTGTGGGACGCATCTCCTGCTTTTGTAACCAAAATATGTGTTTTCCACTTTGTACTTTTATTGTTTTCTTGTGTTTTTCCTTTTCCTTTTTTTATTTTGTTAATGGAGGTGTCTAGTCACATACAGGTCTTAGCGAGAAAGAAAGTTCGAGAAATCCAAGCTGCCATTAAGGTAGGTCTGGCTATGCCCAGTTGCAGGGGGCTTTTCATTGCCATGGTTACAGGCTGTTCCTTTGTTTTCCTCCTCTCCCTTACCCCGCAGGTGTCTAGTCACATTCAGGTTCTTGCCAGAAGGAAATCTCGTGAGTTTCATTCCAAGCTAAAGGTATGCGCTTTTCTGCTTCTGGGCATGTGGTTGCTGTGCGTTTAGCTGCCTGTTTCCCAGGTGATGGAGTGAATGCCTGCTACTCTGATTCCCCTAACCCTTAAGTTCTTACTTGATCATCTCCTATTTCAAATTCTAACCCACCCCACCCTAAACACCATATCCAGTCAACATCATTCCCTCTGCCTGCTTTTTGCATCTCTCTTTCATTCTTTACTTTTGCTTTGAGATCACCTTTGGCTGGCTAAACAACAAGGCTAGTCAGCATAAAACACAACAATAAAAATAAGAAGAACAAGAAGAAGAATAAAATGAGAATAATAAGAATAATCTTTTTCAGATTTTCTCATTCATAGCTTCCATATGAAAAAATATAGTTCCAAAGTAAGCACCTCAAAGCAAAAGCGCACATTTGTCGAGGTGGCACAATGCCTTCTTTTGAATGCTTGTGTGCCGCTACAGTCTGTGTGTATGTGGGGAAGCATGCTGGCAAGATGCGTTTGGCTGTTGGTGAGCTGCTGTGAGCTGTTTGAGGTCAACGAGCCCGCGTAAATCTCTTACCAGAAGATATATTGATAGAAGGGCATGTCAGCCAGGTTTTATTTATTTAAAAAGGAAGGAAGGTGAATTCAACAACCGACACTTGATTTACAATGTGAGATAATGAAACTTTTCCCCCGACTGGCGTCGTCTGTGTGGCGGTGTCCGTTCAGTATGGAGAATAGCAGGGAAGTCTCTTCTCTCTTCAGCCTGCTGGAAGATGTGCTGGCGTGTTTGGCCCTCCTTTTCAGTTCAGATGAAGTCATTTGAGAACACTCTTGTTATTTCCCTCCGCAGTCAAGTCTTTTAACCCTTTTTGAATATTACAATTCCCCAAAAATCGAGGCGCCATTGTCGAATGAGTACTCTACGACTACATTGACCTGGAATATAAGGTCTTTATGAAGTATAACCATGGTAACTATTTCTCTGACACACCATCCAACAATTTTCATTGGATGGTGACCATTCTTAGAATTCAGAATAATTGTGTGTGTGTGTGTGTGTGTGTGTGTGTGTGTGTGTGTGTGTGTGTGTGTGTGTGTGTGTGTGTGTGTGTGTGTGTGTGTGTGTGTGTGTGTGTGTGTGTGTGTGTGTGGAGCACCAGAAAGAGTCGGTCAAGCAGCTAGCTGTGAATGGGGCACGGGCGACAGTCTGAGTAGAAACAGGCAGCTTTTGTATGGATCTCTGTCTCTCTTCATTGAAAGCAAATTAGGGTCCATTGGCGCAGAGAAATCCAAGCAGGCGTTTCCCGAAGCAGTATTAATGGAGATCATGTTAGTTTAGCCTCATATGATAGCTGATTATTGTTTGTTTATGGCTTTTTTAAATGGAAGACATCCAACCTAGTGAGAAACGTTATATTTATGTTTATATTTATTTTATTTTAGATATGTGTTTTTTATGTAATTTTCCATTTTATCCCTACAGTTGATAAATAAAGTATTTTACATACTCAATGTATTCTTGGTTATGATCCTGATGCAATGCTTCTAACGTTTGTGTGTAAATATGGGTATTGTTTTCTAGTATGTTGTTACTGCATTGGTCCGTGACGCCTTCAAAGTTTTAAACTACTCAAAACAACAAAGAAAATGCATTTTTAACAATCATACCTTGTTTGTTTCTTTTTAGGTCACAAGCATGGTAAGCATCTGCTTAATTTGATAATTTCTCTGCATGAATCAGCTTCTAGCTTATTGTATGTGTTTCTGCCATATAATAACGGCACATGTGTGTGTGTGTTGGGTTGTACATTTGTCACTGCAACCTAATATTTTACCGCTAAAAGCTCTTGCCATCATGCTTGCCTACGGCCTCTGATATCAATGCATCTTCAAAGGGCATGCACACTTTTGAAATCTACCATTTATACAGACACAGATGCCTTATTGTCTACAGGATTCTCCTTAGCAAAGGAATTTTGCATAAAAAAACAACATTCATCTTTAATTTTCTGCAGCAGTGGATCTTTTTGCCTCTTATTAAAAAGATTATTAATAATGAAAGTTTGAAAGTGGAACATTATCAAAAAGGAGAAATAAAAAGGAGAGCAGCTACATACACATATGGCCTAGTCATTTAGAAGCTCTCCTCCTGGGATAAAAGACAAGAGACTAAAGGCTGTAGAAATACTTTTAAGCAAGTGGGCCCTCTGTCCTTCAGTTATTCTCCTGGATGTTTGGATGTGTTTTGACATACAGATTAACAAAAACCTTGATAGAAAAGCTCCTGAATACTGTATTGATAAAGGAACAATGGGTGGGGAGAATGTCACTGCTGCTTTCAATCTAGGAAGATGTTAGTGGAAGATTAAACCTTAAACAAACTGTGTATGCCAGTGTGCATGCCAGCCGGACCATTGTATATGGGATTTAATTTCCAACTGTTATGCCACATTCAGGCAGAACAGTTGCAACACATAATGGCGTGGCCAGTTTGACTTTCCTCTTTTTTTTTCCCTTCTTTCTTTTTTTACCTGCTGTTTCTCTTTTTTCTCTCTTTCTTTTTTTTACCTGCTTGTTGTTTGCTATTGTAGGAGAGAGGTCGCTATTTTTGTACGCTTTTGTGTGGGCTTTTTTTGTATGTTGTTAAGAGTTTGGTTATTGCTGCTTGCACCATGCCCCCCCCCTTCCCCCCTCTTCCCCCCCCCCCCCCCCCCCCCCTGCCGACCCCCCTTCTCTGTGAGAGTGCTAAGCCCTTTGTAATTGTTGTTAAAGGACCAGACCGTGAAGGACAAAGCCCTCCAGAGCATGGCGGCCATGTCCTCAGCGCAGATTGTTTCTGCCACCGCTATTCACAACAAGCTGGGGCTGCCGGGCATCCCACGCCCATCGTTCCCCGGAGCAGGGGTAAGAGAGCCACATCCAGCCCCCTACCGGACCCTGATCCAGCACCCCCATACCACCCCCTCCCCTCCCCCATCGAGCTCCACAACCAGGGTGGGCCAACCCCGCTGAACACCACACGGGCCAAATCCCATTACACACAACAGCTTTGCATAACCAAACCCCCGATCAGTTAGGCACAGAACCAGAGGGGATGGAAGCGGAGATAAGCACTTCTTCAAATGCGCCGTGCATATTTTTATCTTCTGGCAATCTGTTTTTTTTTTACCAAATGTTCACGGCTGTTTGTTGTTTGTTCTCTTTTTGTTTATTGATGTCGTTCTTTAGTTTTGGCAGGGAATGATCACCACCGGTCAGTCAGGATCCACACAAGAGTGAGTATTATTACCGTGGAAATGACCGAATGAATGGCTGGTGGATACATGAATACTATATATAGCCCATCATATGTATCTTATTGTGGATTTATTTGTATCCCTCCCTCTCTCTCTCTCTCCTTTTATTTCAGTATTAAACCCTTTTCCCAGCAAGGATATCCAATCCAGCCAGCAGTCACAACAACCATTTCAAGTGAGAATTCAAGTTCAAATTTACAATTAATAAAAGAAAGCACAAATACAATGACAACCCCAAACAAACATTCAGCTTTTGGCCTTCAACCCTATTTACACTGAAAGAAAAAAGAAGAAATAGTGAAATTAATGCCAATTACTTAATAGCAAAACACTAATTCATCATTTAAAATAAATAATATTCTTCGGTTCTAGTACTTAGGTATATATATTTTCTAGAAAAGTTATAAGGATGAAGCCTGATTACATATGACATGGGGAAATAATTGGGTCATGTTTTCATGTGAAGTTTTGTGTCGTATGACGAACTAACACATTTAGTGTCTCACTCTGACTTGTGACTTCTCGCTCAGCTCTATAACATGTAGAAAGCATAAAAATTCAGTTAATTTAAGGTCTGAAAACTAAGGCAGAAGCAGGCATATTAACAAGTGAGAGTTTAGCATTCGAGCATTTGGATTAGTTTGCATACTTGTCCAATATGATTCTAGAGTGCTGGGCAGAATAGCTTCGGGGCGGGATGGTGTGGTGGCCAGGATGTGGAACTAGCTGCAGGGTCGCCGCCCACCCCCCAATGTCAGCGGCCTAGCTGTGGCCATCCTTTAGCAAGCTTCTCAGCAGCCCTCACCTGCCCTGCATCTGTATGTAGTTGGTCACTCTGGGCAACAAAAACATCTCCTAAATTACGTGTGTGTGTGTGTGTGTGTGTGTGTGTGTGTGTGTGTGTGTGTGTGTGTGTGTGTGTGTGTGTATGTATGCGTGTGTGTGTGTGTGTGGTGTGTGTGTGCGCATATATGCGTGTGTGTCTGTGTGTGTGTCTGTGTGTGTGTGTGTGTGTGTTTGTGTGTGTACGTGTGTGTGTTTGTGTGTGTGTGTGTGTGTGTGTGTGTATGTATGCGTGTGTGTGTGTGTGTGTGTGTGGGCAGGTTATGAGCCTTCAGCAGCCCAAGCCCCCACAGTCCCGGCTTGGCAGGGTCGCTCCATCGGAACGTCTAAACTTCGGCTGGTAGAATTCTCTGCCTTCCTGGAGCAACAAAGAGACCAAGACTCCGTAAGAGAGCGCAAAAAAACACTCCCATTCTCTTTCAGTTATTCGGCAATACACATTTAGATAGACTCTAGAGATGGATTCCCCGACAAAGGCCAGGACAAAATATCAAGAGGTTACCGTCATCTCTGTGTTAGACCTTTGCAGCACTGTTTATATTTCTACGAGCCTATTAGATAGGTCAAGCAAGAAAAGCCATTGCTTCACATGATGCTACTTTACAAGGCTTAATGCATCAGCTGTACACTCACGGCTCTCATTGTTTTTTATTGTGTACTTTAAATCGAGCAATTCATCAAGGTTTGTGTACATTCCCTTGATTTATTTTTCCCCGATAGCCCTATGACAACAGACATCAATCTTGTTACATATTTGAGAGGGTTGGGCTGCCTTGAAGGGGCTTTGTAGGCGACAAAGCCTCTTTAGAAGTGAAGGCTTGTGTGATGACAAGGTTTAGCTGTTCCTCAACATAGATGAACCAACGACGAACATTCAAGTGAAATGCAACGCACAGTATCTATTTATTTATAACTTTACGTCACTTTCCCCCAATCTTGTATTAATGAATTGCACTCTGTATAACCTTCCCTTCGTTTTTCTGTATTATTTTGCTGCAATTATTCAAGGTCCTTTTCAAATCATATTCTGTTTTCCTTGCAGTACAACAAACACCTGTTTGTACATATCGGGCATACCAACCATTCCTATAGTGATGCCCTGCTGGAGTCTGTAGACGTTCATCAGATTTATGACAAATTCCCTGAAAAGAAAGGAGGCCTGAAGGACCTCTTTGGGAAAGGTCCCCAGAATTCATTTTTTCTCATAAAATTTTGGGTGAGTTTCACAAAAGCTTCTTAATGCAGCGCATGTGTTCCTCAATAGACTCATATTGTACTGCTTTGAATATATTGAAATAATTTTGCAAGGACGTTTATTCAGAGCATATTTTTTTGGTCTACTTTATAGTTTCAGTCCTCATCACATTATTGATTTGGTTTTAAATGAACCATTTTCCTATTATTCATCAGTCTATCCAATCTTAAGGCTACTTCAGTTACCAACTGATTCTAAAACCCTGCCTAATAAGAATCTATTCAGGGCCATCTTAAGTAAATGAAAGTAATCAGAGTCCAAACACAGAAGCTCTCTCTCTCTCTCTCTTCATGTCTGCAGAATGCGCTCTTCTATATTTGGACTTGCATAGCAGGAGAGACTGTGATCAAAGCAGTCTCTAATTCAGTCTGATATATCAGAACAATAGGGTGACCCGGTTGCGCAGCTAATGGCTGTATAAACATTGCATGTATTTTCTCCATGATGCAACATGCTAACTAGCGGCAGTCAACAAAGTGGGCCCATATGCACTTGGACCAAGTCCCCTTCACATTTCTTTTGAAGTGACCGACCGATCTAAATTTCAAATGAAAGGCAGAATCCACACAATAATGAAAGGATAACTGCTTTGCTTAATGAAGGAGGAGAATGATGCAGAAACATATCTTGTCTTTTTGTTAACTACAACTAAAAAGCATGTTCTGGACATACAAAGGGCTGTCCTCTGGAAGCAAATCCTTTTCATAAGAAAAATCCGCCTTTAGATAACTTAATTGAGTTCTTTTTAGAATTGTGTTCCCTCTATGAATGCATTTGCATGTGCATTCAATTGGATCTTCAAAAAGTAGCCATCACTAGATGGCAGTGTGTTGGTTTGCCAGTGTTTGTGTGAGTGTGTGTGTGTGTGTGTGTGTGTGCGTGTGCGTGTGCGTGTGTGTGTGTGTGTGTGTGTGTGTGTGTGTGTGTGTGTGTGTGTGTGTCTTTGTCTGTGAATGTTTGCCATGCATAAAGACTTTGTACAAGCTATATAGATATAAATGGATGGATGAATATTGTCGGATGGCAGTGAAATATCAAAATGGTAGTGAAATATTATAAAATTCTCTACTTTACTTTTAGCAAAAGAAAATGAAGATATTCATCTAACATTTGCATTGGTTATGTTTAACTTGTGATTACCAGGCTGACTTGAACTGCAACATTCAGGAAGACACAGGAGCATTTTATGGAGTGTCGAGCCAGTATGAAAGCTCAGAAAACATGACCATTACCTGCTCAACAAAGGTGTGCTCTTTCGGCAAGCAGGTGGTGGAAAAAGTGGAGGTACGATCCCCGCGTTTATTAGTTCTGAGTGATGCGTTTTGAGTTGATTGTGAACTAGTGAAGGGTCGAGACATGGGCCATCGTCACATTTCTGTTTTTTCTTGCCCCTATAAATTGTCAGTTTCTTGCCCTTGGTTGAGTTGTTTTTTTATTATCATTTGAATGTATTAAAAATGTATGTATTTATTTATTAATTTATTTGTGATTTGGTCGAAATTGGTATTATTATGAGTATGTTTTTATTATTATATGTATCTAATTTTATTATATTGTGTTCTTTGCTGTTGCTCATGCAAACTGGTTCCGTGGTCTTTTTCTATCTGTCTCTCTCTATCGCTCTCTCTCCAGACTGAATACGCTCGGTTTGAAAACGGACGTTTCGTCTACAGAATAAGCCGGTCTCCCATGTGTGAATATATGATCAACTTCATCCACAAGCTCAAACACCTGCCGGAGAAATACATGATGAACAGCGTGTTGGAGAACTTCACCATCTTATTGGTAAACCGCCAGCTCCTCTCTCCTCAACCTCAACCCCCCTTCCCGCGCTCTGTGTATTGCTGTGTTGGAACAAAGCACTAGACTTTGTGCCTGACTTTTTATGAGCACGGGAGAGGCGCTCCATCTGAGGTACCCTCTCATCCCTCCCTCCCCCTTGGCTCCCTGGTGGGTGGCTAGGTTTGTTGGCCCTGGATTGCTCCCGCTGTCTTTCGATAAAAAAAGAAGTCATAGAACACAGGCCTTGAGATGAGTGTGTCTACCTTTCCGCCTGCATTCCTGCCATTCCACAGGGAATGGAAAAGTGTGGGCAGTCTCATTATCTGCAGGGGAGGGCGGGGGGAGGGGTGCGTCCCTCTGTTATTAGCCATCATATGTGGAAGTGGGGAACAGGGGGGGGGGGGGGGGGGGGTTGAGAACCTTTACTGTGCTGCCGGAAGACAATCTGCAAATATAAGAAATGTTCTGTTTTTAAAGCATATGTGGGAAAGAAATGTAGTACTTTGAGGGCACTGTGCCGCTTTTTTCTGATTTTCTATTTTTCCATTTTTGCACAATGCAGATTGGTGAGTGGGAAGTTGATCAGCTCAACATCTCCCCGTGGCTTTTTTAACTCATATGCTAGATGACGTGTGATCCGACTCGATGCGTCCCCTTGCGGTGCACAATGCATTTGTGTCCTCCATGCTCTTGTTCCCCTTTGCTATCCGTTTGGAAAGGCCTGAAATGTGGCTCTTGTGTCTTGCAGGTGGTGACCAACAGAGACACTCAGGAGACTCTGCTGTGCATGGCGTGTGTGTTTGAGGTGTCAAACAGCGAGCACGGTGCTCAGCATCACATCTACAGACTGGTGAAGGAATAACGGTCCGTCAAGCCCTTCCTGACATTTTTGTTCTCCACAGATTGATCCAACCTCAAGACAAAGTGGCAGTGCCTCTACATACCTATTCTACGTTTTAGCGTTGGGTGTAACGAGTGGTCACAAATTAATTTTGATTTTGTTTTTATTGTCTGTGTTTTGTAATTTTGACTGCAGCTGTGAAATGCGGTACAGATTCATGTTTTAGTCTATCCCTGTTTGATATACATGTGGTGGTATATATATATATATATATATATATATATATATATATATATATATATATATATATATATAACAGACTTTCTGGTTGAGATTCATTTGATGAACAGAAATATATGTTGTCTTCTGCTTTATATACGCAAATGAAAGAAAAAAGGTCCAGGTCTTTCCCCTCAACCCCCCCCCCCCCCCCCCCCCCATGGGATGACAGGGTCTATTTAATATGAATGAGTGTGTTTTTGTACGTGTGTCATTGATAACTTGGAATCCCATGTTCTGTAGATAAAACACAAACACCCACAGCTAATAGAAGTTCCAAAGAAGCAAATATTTTACAAAATAAGGCTAAATCTATTTAACTTCAAGATAAATATTGGTAGGCGTGGTCACTGCAAAAACGATTAGCTAAACTGTTTTCCAACTTCCAAGAGCATATGTGACCCTCCTGAAGCACTCCGAGTCTTACACATCAACCATGGAAAGAATGCACTGTGAACATGTCAACTTGAGGTTTAACATCGACACCTTATTCTTAAATGGTGGGCTATTGCATCCTAAGAAACTACTTATTTTTCTCGACACATACATCTTTCTTTTTTTAGAACAGAAGGGTGATAAGGTTCCAGATATTAAAAAAGCACTATTTAAATTACTCCAATTGGTCAGCTTGTCCGAAGCACTTTGCTGCCTATTTTGGCAACGCCATAGAGATGCCAACGTTTTTTTTTTGTATTATGATCTTCTTTTTAGCAATGTGTTTTTTTAGGAACAATACAAACATTGGACAGTAGATCACTTCTAGACGGATTTGTTTCTTCTTCTCTCGGATATTGCAGTTTCATTTGTGTTAGAGCCAGAGTGTTGCTGCCTTTATTGTTCACACTAGTCCATGTTTCTGTGGCCTACACCAATCCTGAGCCTTAAACATGTCATAACCGTGTGAACTCCAAAAGATGCCACTAAAGCTGTGATCTCTTTTCTGAAAGACTCTTAATGTGTTTGCGTTGTGTAACCAATTCACAATACAATCTGCCAAAGTGTAAGTGGACAGTGCCTTAGACGAGTATATTCTGATCTTTCCTGTACTATGTTTTCAAATCTTTAATCAGTCAGTATGGAAGAGATAGAAAATATCTTTGAGCAGCATCTTCTTTGAGTTGGACAAGGTTCTGTTAAGGAACTCACTCTTAGTGTTTTTGAGAATGTGGCACGTCTGTTTAATTATCCCACGTCAAGAGATTGTCTATGTTACATTTGTAATCGGTTTAACCTACAACTTTTCTAAAGAGTGTACTATATACATGAACAGACTTTGCCTTTCCTGATGTATAGACCAAAAATACAGAGAGATGTCTGTCATCAAGTCCTGCACGGTAGCAAGGAAGTGCCTTTGCGTTCAATTTTCCAGCATCTGAAAATAAAGTGAAGTTATCAAGGACGTTGCTAGACCAAAAAATAAGACACACGTGAAACCAATCACCACATTGCCTTTTTTAAGGTCTGTAACGATTAAGGGTTAAGGTTAAAATAAAGATTGTATAGATGCTTACAACACCGTTGAGCTGGCAATCGATTGCTTGCTCAGAACTGATCAATTTTAAAGAAAAACACAAAATATTGCTTTTTTTTCTCAAGGTGAAGTCTGCACATTAGATGTAACTCTGTTCTCGATTACTGTTTCAAAATGGTTAGATGTATTCATGGGAACAGTTTTTTTGGTGTTTGCACAAGGAAAAGCTTCATTACATTGGTAACGATTGTTGTATTTATAAAGGAATTGGCCATTATATGCTGATGTGAACTAGTACTACACAAAATGACCAGTATGTGTAACTGATCTGGGTAATTGATGGCATCCTTGTGTGAATTACAAAGCGATCATTAAATCCACAAAATATAAAAGTGAATGACTGAGTCATCAATACATATGAAATGTTTGGACCAAAAGATTATAACCTTTTCATAATTCAATATATATCATAACACCTGTGAACACAATTATATCATCAAATTGTTTCCAAAACCATGTTGAAAGAAACGTTTATTTTTTGAAGTAATTCATTTTAAGAGTTAAAAGCAGCTTCAGTTTTATACTTTCATCTCTGCTCTTCTGTACGAGGCCATTACGGCTAATATTTTCACTGTAAATGCTACTCAAGCATATATTTTGCTTTCCTTTCAAAACTAAGTAAACAAAGTATTTTACTCTTCAGAATTTCTACATAATGCTGACAATGTCTATGGTGGATGCAGACAACATAAGTTCACTCATTCAGTATTTTGTCAAAGTCCTATGTACACTGTGGAGTTAAATGGGCTTTTATTGTTATCATTATTTTTATTATTATTATTATTATTATGTTATGTTTACCCTGTGCATCTGTTCATATTTACTGATTACTTACTGAGGTGTTCATGTTTCCCTATTGTGATTGTATATGATTGTATTTGGTTTTGTGATGACATTGTCTGTATATTGCAAGCCCAACAGTATATGATAACAAGGTTACTGCTAGTTACTGCTGGTAGACTTGCAGACATGTCATTTCCACTGTTAAACAGCAGGCTGTATACACCCCATTGCCCTGGGACATGAAAAAAAAAAAAACATCCATGTCCTAATTGGAACTCTGTGACAATACAAAATGAACAGTAAACATGGGTTGGGTTGAGGCAGAATGACAAAAAAAAAAGCAGCAGTTTAGCCATTGTTATTTGTACTTTTGTTTAAATGTAGGTACTGGTACCTGTATTGTTTCACTATCATTTTTCAGATGTTTGCTTTAAAGTGGTATTCACAGCTCAGATAGCATCTTTAAGACAATTGTGTGCCGAATTTTTCTTTTTGTAAAAATGTGCTTTGTATAAATCTATATATTCGCTTTTTCTGGTACAAAATTGTGATAAACTTTCATAATGGAAGTAAAATGTGGGAGCAAAGGCGAGGAAAAGAAAAATGCTGTTTGTGTCATTACTGTATGTTCCTGGTCTGTAATATCATGATGCCTTCTCGATATATATTTTGTAGCTTTCTAGATACTTTGTATGTATGCGATATTGAAGTAAAATAAATCCGGGGATGTTGCATTTTTGTAGGTTGACTCGAAATACTAAATACGAATGCTTGCAGTCCAAACTTCCCTGCATAGACGTTGGATAAACGCTAGATAGCGCTATTTACCATCGCTTTGCCTTGTGGCGCTAGTGCCCCAATCTGAAGGAAAATGTAATTAAACAGCAGGGAGCGCTGAGATGAACAACTGCTAACGCTGTAAATCAAACGCCGAAAAATTCTCTAAATGTATCTATATCTTGGCTAAATAGTACTTTTGTAAGAATCAGTTTCATCATTACAGTATTTAAAAAGAAGAGCATAATCCAATGTGGATAATGTTATATTTCATGTGGGAAATAAAAATAAATAAATTCAATATTATAATAATAATAATTAGGAATTATAGTTTTAACAGGTAGGCGTATGGGTTATTGGTGCGATCGGTATGGTACGTCCCTATATATGATGGGTGAACACGTCCTGTAAACTGAGATACTTCAGCCAGACGTTGACGCGCATAACATCCACGTGATTAGCGCGGAGGCGCGTCTTAAGTTAGAAGTTCAGACCCCTGGACCCTTAAGACTTTGAGACTTAAACACAGTGCAAGGGACTAGCCCCCTCTCATCACACGGCAGCAGATGATTGTTAGAAGCATACGGTAAAAATAGATATTAAATGTTATTGCTTGTATGCCTTCGGCCTTCTTCAAGTCGCGGATATATTTTTTTCTGAACCCACTAACCCTATTATTATAACGGAATCCCAGAATCGGACCTCCATCAATTCACCATGCAGTCGGAGGAACGCCAGATATCAGTGTGGGTTTGTCAAGAGGAAAAACTGGTGTTGGGTTTGTCCAAGCGCACGACCTGTGCCGACGTGGTGAGGGTGCTGCTTCTGGACGACCACCACAACGCGCGGGTAAAAGTGTCCAAACAAGTGACGCTTCGACGCAGACCTCAATCCTATTGCGTCGTTGAGATATGGAAAGAACTCGAGCGCGTTTTGCCCGATAACACAAGAATCCTGCGTCTATGGGACGCGTGGGGAGCGGAGGAGCAGGGCAACGTGAAGTTTGTGCTGTTCCAGCAGGAGCCGTCTGCGGTATTTGCTGCGCACGACGCACGGCTCTGCGTTCCTGCAGGGGCCGCGGTTGGCCCCTGCAGGAGCGCAGAGGCGCGCGTCGTGCGCAGCAAAGACAGCCCTCCCGCTGCTGCAGGAGCGACCAATTCTAACGCCGCCATGTGTTTCTCTCCGGGAAAACAGCGTCGAATAGTCAGGAAAGCCTTCAGAAAATTGGAAAAGATAAATAAAAAAAAAACGCGGGCGACGTCCGTAGACGCGACTTCGATACGAATGGAGACCATAATCCATCGCGTAGCTTCCCAGGACCACGCGATCCGCCAACAGGTCCACAGGATCCACGAGCTGGATAAGGAGATAGACTGTTTTGAAGCGCAGGTTCATGCGGACAGAATGAAAAGTCACGGGGTCAATTATGTGCAAGATACATATTCAGTTGACGGCCCGGTGGAGAGGCCCTTTACGCGCGAAGGTGACGCGCTCTCATCGGTGGACAGGATCGCCAACATGGAAGAGTACCTGCGTCAATGTCAGGAGATGGTGAAGCTGCAGGAGAGGCTGGAAGATCACGAGGCACTCGTGGACAGCATGACGAGGGACATTCAAGAGGAGTTGAATCGAAGATGGATGGAGAGGAGGAGGAGAGAGGAGAAGCCCATGGCCTGCACCACATCACCACCACACCTCACGAAGACCCCGGGCATGCACACTGTTGGATTGGTGGCAGGAAACGACTGTCTTTTGGACCACGTTGAGAGGATCCGAACAGAGCTCGATGCTAGTTTATACATCGGACTTCGCTTAGACACGGATTTAGTTGCTATTGACCACGATTTGCAGCTGACCCAGGTGACGCTTAGAGCCAGGGAAAGAGAGATCCATGCTTTACTGAAACAATTGGACACTTTGGATGCTGACGAAGAACCATTGACGTTTGAGAAGTGCAGTGATAATGTGCCAAAAGAGGGGGAGATGGTGTGGAGTTTAGAAACTAAGAGAGGCTGGGTTGAGCAAACCAGATGCTGCAATATCAGCCAGGATGAAGACTCGGACACAGGGATTAGTTCCCTGCACAGTCAAGACTCAGACACTTATCCAGTTATCTCACTCACCTAACATTACTAATATATTCAGTTGAGGCTACTCCACTCCCTAAGATCTGGTGTCCAATGTCGTAAATGTTTATGTCAAATAAATCCTTCATTAATCCTTTTGTTAAGGCCGCTGTATAATTATTAAAGAGCATGGAGTTGCCAACATTTGCTGACATTCTTTTTTCTTTTGTAAAATCCAAGGTCTTGGATATTGACATAGTGAACTTCTAGTGAGTAGCCTATTCCACACTATATTTGGGTAATTAAATGTTATTTCTAACACGTGTAGACTATTTCTCAATGTATTTAGATTATTGCCATATTGCCCACAATCAGGCAAGATGAATTTATCAAACCATATATGCATTCTGCTTTCAACACATACTAATCAACTAATCAAGTCTTTCACCTGTGATCTTCCCAAACAAATCATGAAATGAATGCTGTTCATTTTTATTTCCAGCATCAACGTAACGTTTTCAATACCAGAACATCCGCACTGATCATTTGCACAGTTTGCTACATTAAAGAGGATTGCCTATTCCAGTGCCTGTGGTACACTGTTGACAATGACATAACCCCAAAACAATGTTGACATACGAGGCTTGTGCAAAATCTTTTATTCTTTATTATACTTTTTTTAAGAATGTATATAATGTGCATAAGTAAAATGTTTTGTTCTGTTTGTTTTTGCTTTGGGTCTTACCAGTTATAGAAAACTTGAAAGTAACTCATTGTGCTTTTTTCAATAGCATCAGCGCGACACCTTTCTCACATGGTTTACTATCCCTGCCTCCAATGAGAACGTAACAGGAGTATAATGAATGGATTAATACCACAGGAAAGGCCCAAAGCTGAATATAGGATTTTGATATCAACTTACATAACCAGCTATGTCATTTCTTTTGAGACATGATAATATGTCAATAACAATAAAAATGTGAAAAAATGCCTTTGTTCCCAGTGTACCATATTACAAAGTACCTTATGCTTTAGAATTATAATATTCCTGAATAGCAGGACCGTTTCTAGCCAAACAATACAAACAACTGCCTAGCGCCCCAAGCCACCTGTTTGCAGCGGGTCAACTTTCTATCAGCTTTTTTATATGATTCAAATTGTGTGAAAGTGTGCAAAAATATAACCTTATAATATAATTGTTACATTATCCTTCCAACTGCAACTGCACACTTAAAGGGACAAAAGCAAAGTCAATTTCTTCTCTTTAATTTGTACATTTTATGTCCATTATATCTAGTGAGGTCACTCCAAATGGCTTTTTTTTTTATAACGTATTCATGATTATAGCCAGGGCTGCCCCCAACTAAAGATTATTTTAGTTGACTCCATTGTTTCAAGCTGATAGTGGACTCATCTTCGCACTTTTAATGTAATCATTTCAGTTTATTTTATTTGGCACCAGAATATGGTTTGAATTCCAGAACGTAAACCCTAACCATATTCTGAATTAAATTCTTAAGAAATCCATTAGTGGGTGAAATGCGCTGTCAAAATATTAATTAAGAGTTGACTTTCTCTGTAGTAGAGAGGGAGGGGACATTATTTTGGTTGGTTAGTTTCAAAATCCTGCTCTCTTCCACTCACTCTAAAACTCTCAAATCGTACCTACAGTAGGCCTACCAATAATGAGCATGAAACGGTGTAGACATATTTATCAAAGATAGCCACACACCACACTATCCTGCCCCAATACTAATGTGAGCTTCTTCCTCCAGATATTAAGAAATTCAATGTAAACTAAACATACATTTCTGAAATCAGAATTAAGAATAATTGTTCAGCTAGTGTGAATTCTAGAGTTACAGCAAAAGCATTCCTTTTGCAAAGTCACTGCTCGCAGCTGGTTAAATGAATACACTTGATGTGCTGATTATTTTGCAATCATGCTCCAGCCAACTTATTGTTGTGAAATCATTAAAATAAACAAATAATTGAGTGGGATTTACTTCCAACTCTTACAAACGCATATAAAGTTGCGCTCAATCCTGGCAGGAGGACAACATTGCACATTGCATGACAAGGAAATAAAGGGAATATCTATGTATATTTATTAATCAAGATGGACCAAGCATCCCTTGGTGAATCACTGGTGCATCACTGGTGCATCTCTGGTGCATCAGTGGTCCATCTCTTGGCTGCTTTCCCTCTATGAAATGACATCATCACTGGTGCATCAGTAGTACACTGCTGGGAAGATGTCCCTAGATGATGGTACATCACTCCTTGTGTATTGCTGGATGGATTTCCCTTAATAGCAGGGTATCATCACTGCCTGGATGTTCCTTTGTGGCAGAACATCATAGCTGGTATATTTCTGAGTGGACGTCGCTTTTATTACAGGCCATTCCTGCTGGTGCATCACTGGAGAATTGACCCGTTATGAAAGTCCATTATCACCAGTGCATTGCTGGGGTGAAGGCCCTTTATGGCAGGACATCCTAGCTGGTACATTGCTGAGGGTATTTCCCTTTATCACTAGCTTCATCGCTGGTACATTGCTCGGGTGATGCCCCTTAATAACCCGCATCATCGCTGGTACATTGATCAGGTGATGCCCCTTAATGACCTGCATCATCGCTGGTACATTGATCAGGTGATGCCCCTTAATGACCTGCATCATCGCTGGTAAATTGATCAGGTGATGCCCCTTAATGACCTGCATCATCGCTGGTGCACCGCTGGGCCGATGTCCCTTCATGACAAGCATCATCGCTGGGGCATCGCTTGGCAGACGTCCCTTTACTTCGGACAGAGTTGGCTTGACGTCTGCCTCTGGTGTCAGAGCTTGTGAATTGTCCGAGATATCCTCTGGTGTTGCCTTCTCGGAGGAATTACTGCACATTCATACCCACGAGCACGCACGCACACACACACACACGCACACACAAACTCATGCACGCACGTGCGCGCACACACACACACACACACACAAATGTGTGTGTTTTGTGTTTTGAGTTTATTATTGTATTATTGTTCTGCAAAAGTAGTGGGCTCCGCTGGAAGGACAGCTTGTTAAATATCCAGTTGGAGGGAGATGGTACAACTCAACACCAACCTGTTTCCACTGACGTTAGGCTCCTCGATCTCCAGTATGCTTCTCAGAGACAGGTATGTGGCCCCTCTCTTCAAAGATTGACGACAGAGATATTCTAGTTAACTGGAGCAGAATGTTTTTTGTTTTGTTTTTTCCTTCTCTCTTCCACTCTCTGACACTCTCGCTTTCTCCACAACTTGCAAATCACACCTATAATGAGCAGGTAAGCATGCAGATATATTTCTCAAAGATGGAGCAACTTCTCTGGCCGGCCCCCATACTTTGGTACTTTTGATAAGTATGGGGCGTGCAAGCACGCATGCATGCACACACACACACACACACACACACACACACACACACACACACACACACACACACACACACACACATAAACACACACACACACACACACGCACACACACACACACACACACACAACGCAGAGAAAATGTCAACCACAAAGTTTAGTTTAAAGTTGCTGATGCACACCGGAGCTATTTGGTCTGTAGCAGAGCCCACGCGGTCTTCTTACGAAGAAGAAAGTCTTATCCTCTCCCCAATATGTTTCCACAACTAAACTAATAACAACAATACCCCAAAAATAGCCTTACAGCAAAAAAAAAAAAAAGGCAGAAGGTAAACTAATGCAGATGAGATCTAGCCACATGTATAGAGGCAATAATCAGTGTATTGTAAATGCAAAGGGGGTTACAAAAACTTTGTGCCAGGATCTTGGAAATAAGTCTTCCCTGGAGGTATTTCATGAACTGTAAACAGTAAATAATTTATATCCAGTAAATATACTACAGTTCAGCATCAGCACTGAGCTATCTGCTCAGAAAGCACTAGGTGTGCTTGTTTCAGATCGGATACAAGCACTGTCGTTTTGCCGTCAAACGCATTGTACCGGTCACAGGTGTTTTACCCTCGACCTTTGACCTCGAGTACATTCAGATTTATAAATCCTACAAATCAATGCCGGTCTAATGTGTTTGGATCGTTCATTTTAACATGTCTTTTAATCAAATATAAAAGGTAAAACTTTGTGCAGTAAAAAAAATTGTGTTAGAGTAAGTTCATGTTTATTCAAAGAGGAACAGTTATGCAATATATGGATCAGGTTGCACCGTGATGTAAAATCAGGGGTTTCACTGAAACGCAACCAGATCCAATGAGTCTTGTGTGACCACACCTGCAGTAAAATAAAAGGGAAGCCATAAGGATTTGCAGCTGGGCTCAGCTATCTATTGCAACAGCACAGATTTCATAGGTGTGCCTCTGTGTATCGGTTACAGGAGATAAAATACATTTAAATGTCTGGATGGGTTTCAGAGGCGACATAATTGTCCTCCACACTATAAATTGAATAGCTTCTGCCCAAAGGCAAAGCTCATAAGATCTTGCTTGTTAACAATTGCTCTGGTGCTGCTTTTTATTAGTACAAGGGAAAGAACGGTTTCAAACACAAAGGCTATAGATCATATAGCAGAATTTTAGTGGCTCAGAATTTCCACATCCTCAGCATAACCTAAATAAAAGTGTAGCAATTGCATAAATCAATCAAAGCATAAATCAATCAAAAACATACATTTCAAACTGCTCTGATTATTTTTTACAAGACAAAAAGAACATCCACATTAATCTTCCTGTCTAACCTAGAGATTGCTTCATTTTCTAGAAAATAAGGATATTATTCCTCTTCAGTAGTTGATTGACCATGGGCCCCAACCATGAATGTGGCCCCAACCATGGATGTGACCCCACTCATGGATGTGGCCCAAACCCGCATATGGGAGGGTTTTGCCTTCAGGGCAGCTGCCAAATAGTTTTGAGGACACCAGGTAAGATAGTATAAAGAGCGAGGAAGTTAATGTAGGAAGGACGTGGTGGCGGATGAATGAGTCAAACACAAGGCTGTCACCCTGATGCCAGGGTTTGTGTCCTGTATGTTGCTTTAGACTCATTATTTTCAGTAGTAGTTTTGTTATGTATCTGCAACACAGCTACTTGGTTAGGTTAAGGGTTGGTTAGGCAACAAAACTACTTTCTTAAGTTTAGGCAACACAACTACTTGGTTAGGTTTAGGTGGAAAGCCGAGTCTGACGGAAAGTTTTCTGTCAGAAAGGCCTTTGTTGCAGAAAGCCCTGAAGGCAAATTTATCCTGTGTGCCACCAAAAAGACTCACTCTACAATTCTTCTATATGTTCAATAGTTTTGTTCCATTTGTATACTGTTTATGCAAATGAAACCAATAATAGAACACTACTAAAAGGGCAGGATGTGTGCCAGACAACTGACTCACTACAAGCATGATGTAGTGAGTTATGGTATTTAGTCTTACATCGTTGTTTGTTGTTTTGGCGAGTATTTAATCAGATTAACTGGAATTCCAAGTGGATTTAATCCGAAAATCAACCACAAAAGCAATCACTGACTAGTCATCTAACAAGGCAGAGGGTTCAGTTGAGACTTGATGGTTCTGTTTCATCACTTTAACATTGCTTTGAATATGCCTCCATTCTGTGAGTTATTCATGACCTCTTTGAATGGCTCAATCATACCAGACGTATATTCATAGATCTGCTGAAGAATCTCAAGGCGCTACAAGGCTCCCTTTGTCATGTTTGCAGGCTAGGTCTAACTGAATGTATTGTTGCATAAAAAATGAAGTCCTAAAAGCCTTATTGCAATGTTAGAAAAAGCCATGCAGGTTTAAATCTGTACTGACAGAATTTCAAAATGTTGCACCCAAAAAATAATAAGACACTGTCTGGAGATTGTTGACACTTGATAGCTATACTGTCTCCCTATATTCCCCCCGCCGCCCCCACAATGCTATTTTTACTATAATATTAGAGGGATGAGAGAGAGAAAATTTAGACATACCTTTAATTAGATGTTCATTCCTTCTCAGTGTGTGGTAAAATGACACAAATTTCCATTGAAAATGGCAGATGGGGAGGGTTAGATTACTTATTATTATTACTAATTTAATAAGTACATGCTAGAGAATGCCACCAGCTGTTATTATATCAATGATTATAACAAAACTAAAAGCTAAAGTGATTATTTTGAATTTTTTCAAATAATTTGGGTTGGCTAGCCGCTTAATATGCAATGTTTTTACTGAATATCGTATATAGAATTGAGTATGTCTTCTATTCAATGAGATTGAGAAATGTTTGTTGTGATTTACTGCCAGCTTGTGGCAGGAAGAGGTTGAGGAAAGCAATGGCTGCTCTCAGAATTAAATATTTTTTTCCCTATTATCAAAAGCAACCATTTCTACATTGTACAAATATTGGTTTATGAAATATTGCTATATTACATACTGCTTTTATTGTAGAATGAATTTAAACTCTATGAATGAAATTGTCTTTCTGACTGTAGATCTTTTCGTGAATCTAGACATGTGCTCACTCAATTTCACAACCTTAATATGTTCAGAACAAAGTTGGAAGAATAGTCACAACCAATTAGTATCTTGGGCTCAGTCTTCTTCAGTCACAAGGCCATTCATCAAAAATTCTTATCGCAAATAGTGAGAGAAAATAAAGTTTTTCTGTCACCCAAAATGCTATACCACACTCAGGAATGCATCCTTGAATTATTTAAATTGCAAATGGGACGGAAAATGCATTATCTGCCAGCAAGGTCACTGCTCTACACATTCCTCCTGTAAGACCATCACAGCCTTGTGTATCACTGTTATACGTTTAAGAGGGCCGCCGTATCCCCTGTTCTCCAGAATGTTAGATTGCCCTTTATTGATGCCTCCGGGGACATCGGGAATCTGTTGGCTGACCTGCATCATCTGGCCTTCGCAAAGTCAAGGAGCGACTGTCCTGAGAGATTGCCACCGGAGTACCGTGTGAGAGGAGGGGAGGAGGAGCCCACGTGAGCGTATTATTTACACCCGTACGAGTCAAGACGGCCAGACTAACAAACAAGCACCACATCATATTCTCGTATACAGTTAGGTAAATCCATGACATTTTAATACAGTTAAAATGTAATGAAACCCTAAGCAGACACAAAACTGACAACATTATGTAAGACAATCCTTTCTCCCAGATATTGGGAGTTAATTCCTATATAATTCACTTTAAAATACTGGTCAAGTACAACACAGGGAAAGTGATTACAATGTTTTTATTTAACGACTTATTTGTCAATGAATTCAAGCTTTGAATAAAATGTTGGTTTTTTTACCACTAACAGCCTGCATCCTTGCTGTATCTGTTGGCTATGGGAAGAGCATCGCGTTGCATAATCAAACTCAGCCAATCCATACCTACTCCATCACTAGATACGTAAGACACCTTTGGTGTGTTGAACTGGAAATAATGACTGAGAGGTGAACGCAATATATGTACTCCATATCCAGCAACCACAAGCTGGCACTGTTCCCCAAAGCACATTCACTAGTAGTTAGGCCTTCCAGGATGAGGTAAAAAATTATAATAATAATAATACAATTATAATGAAAACCATAACAAACCCAGGGAAATAAGATCATAAAAACCAAACTGGGTGCACATCACAACCCCCCCCCCCTCCCACCCCCTTCAAAAAAGAAAGTATCAAACACTGTTAAGTACTAAAATCACAATTATATTAATAACCATTTTCTGAGCTCACTTCAAAACTGAAAATAAATTCCTTTGGTCAAGTAAAAAAACAAAACACCAACAAACAAAACCAGAACTCCTCCTTTCACCAGTCTCTTCTCCCTCCCATCCTTGAAGGGATTCTCTTGTTTACAGTCCAACGGGTTCTTGAGGCTCTAAGGCTGCTGAGGAGGCGTCAAGGCAATATGGTTATGGTGCCCCTGGCCCTCCATGTTGCAGCATGCTGGGGCAGAGGAGAGAAATTTGGGGGGGAGAGGGGGGGGGGGACAGACACGGGGATAGGGAGAGAGACAAAAGGACAGGGAGAGAGACACAGGGAAAGGGAGAGAGACACAGGGATGGGGAGAGAGGTATAGGGAGAGAGACACAGGTATAGGGAGAGAGACACAGGGAAAGGGAGAGAGACACAGGCATAGGGAGAGAGGTATAGGGAGAGAGACACAGGGATCGGGAGAGAGATATAGGGAGAGAGACGCAGGCATAGGGAGAGAGGTATAGGGATAGGGACACAGGGATCGGGAGAGAGATATAGGGGGAGGGACACAGGGATAGGGAGAGAGGTATAGGGGGAGGGACACAGGGATAGGGAGAGGGACCCAGGGACAGGCAGAGGGCGTGGCTCCTCTCCTCAGAGTGCCGGTGAAGGGGCGTCGGGCTCGGGCTCGTTGTTGTAGTTGTGGCTGTAGTGATTCCCGTTGGGCGGCTGGTTGGGCAGGTTGTCCAGCTCGTCCACCTGGGGCCCCGGGTGCAGCACCACCATCTGGTCCTGCGGGAAGTCGGCCGCCGCCGCCGCCAGGTTGGTGATGGACTTGGACTTGACGCACTGGAAGTCCACGTGGCGGCTCTTGCCCTCCTCCTTCTCCCAGGACATGCGGATGAAGGGCCTCTGGACGTAGTTGTAGATCACCTCCGGGCGGCCCCCCGGACGCTTCTTCACCTTCTCCTTGTAGGTGGGGTAGCCTGGGAACAGCAAAAACACTAGAGGTCATTACCAGCTCAATGACATACTCTACTGCTGCTTATGAAGACCTGCCAATCCTCCTCCTATTAAGGCCCGGCCCCCGAATACAAATTTGAATATTCCTTAGGTTTTGTGAACAATTATTTAAATATTCTTTGAGAAGAAAAAGTATAATGAAAACAAGGTCATTCATATTGCATATCTTTCCCTGCCTGCCAAAATAACCCCTGAAGCATTCAAATACTGAATGAGATTCGGATACCTACCTGAAGAACAAATATCGGAATATATAAAGACCTTTTTCAACTACACTTTTGCACTTGAATGTCAAAGAAAGTAATACAAAGCCAGCCGGATGCTGTTCGGTAAGAAACTGTTAACCATTCACTCTTTGCTATGGTCTTGGCTGCCCCACTGGACTGCATTAAAGCTCGCTAGGAAGGTAACCAATAACCAGCTTCATCAGTTGAGCAGTCTTTGGTATAAGAAAGGTTTGCGATACTGTAGGGCAACCAAAAAAATGCATAATTAGCTTTTGGGAAATATTCTTTTTTAACTACTGTAAAGTTGTCAGAAAAAGAAAAAAATCTGCTGCATTTACAATTACACACAAGTCATTTCTAAATGTGTAATCAAACATTTTCAATAGGAGAGGATGTTTACACCAACACACAGTAGTGGTTTATGATGGCAAGAGAAAAACTTAGATCAACGTACCTTCAATACCCAATCGGATTTTCTTCAAGCCCCGATCCTTCAACACTGATTTGGCAACATCTCTGTTCTCGATATACTTAAAAAACCTATACAGTTTTGTACTGTAAATGACTGAAAAATAAAATTAAAATTGAAGGTTACAGTAAAACAGCATTGATCAAAACGTGTTCCGAACTTTTAATTAATACATTATATAAAGAATATGATTTATCATAATTGACCAACTGGGCTACACACTCACTTTGTGAATACTCCTCTCCCATTTGTGGCGGGTACTCTTCATCCCAGTCGACCACGTCATCATCGGTCAGCACCACGATGTGGCATTCTCTCTCGCCACTCTGGGCGCTGGCCACCATTAGGGGCAGAACCATCTCCTCCAGGTAGAACTCAAACTGGCCACGCGCGCCGTCATTGGACAGCTCGTGCATCAACGCACCTGCCAATGGAGAAGGGGGCCAGAAGGAATCAATAATCAGGCGCACACCGTGTTGCTCAAAACGTGCTCAAAAACGGGGAAACTAACGCGTTGCGTTTCCCTGCACATAGGACTGGTAACATGAGCCCAGCTATAGTTGATTGGGATCCAACTATGTGTTAGCAATTTGATCTGTTGAGTGCGTTTTTTGGTTGCGTCGGAGAGATTGGAATCATTTGTTACATCGATTTTTTTCATGCCGCTATACAAACATGATAAATATTGTATTATATATTATATTAATTTGACTCTTTATTATATGAAAAATCAGCGGTCATGTTCAAAACTAAATGTCAGGTTGTCAAGCGGCAAGTGGGAATAAACCCCACCATGAAAGCATACTCACTGAGGTCTCTGCACTTGATGGTGCCGTAGTCAAAAGATATGCACAGATAGTCACACGCCTCGCGCAGCTCAGGAATGGAGATTCCATCAGGGCACCGGATGATCCCGGATTTGTAGTAATCCTGCCAATCATACAATTCACAGAAAAGGATTCAGAATGTGCAATGACATGTCACTTCAAACGCAAGTGCAGTAAGGCGATCCGAGAGACCGGTTCATGTGGAAGACAGTGAGAATACCCAGCGGAAGGACCTACCAAGATGGCCCGGAACACCGTCGAGCTTATCCCCTCGGCGACCTCGTATTCCCCCTTTTCATTGGGTCTCGTGAAGTTATGTTCCCTTCCCGAGCCAAACATCCTGGAAGAAGCAGGTTTTGAGTTTATTGTTGCTATCATTTTCCACTCTCTTTTGTATAGAACTAACAATTACCACTACTGGACTCGTTTTCTCCCATAGGTAATTAGTGGTGAAACTATTCAGAATCCGCTGGTAAAACTGTACTCAAGGGGATTAACAATGGATAACTGAACGGGGGGAAAAAAACTAGCCAGCCATGTAATGTAACATCAGCTATGTAATACGACACAAATATATTAAAAAAATCAAAGCCTCTCGGCTAACCGCAGGGTGCAGACCCCCAGAAGGTTGACTCCCTCTACGTTTCCCCGCCCTGATGGTCTACACAGTGACCTGCTCCGAGGTCCACGGCGTTGCCTCACCTGCCCAGCATGGTGTTTGGCTGTGCGACGAAGAGGGTGGGGTCCACCACGAAGCGCGTGTTGTCCACGATGAGTGTGACCCTCTCGGACCCCCTGACGCCACCGCGGGCACCCGGGCCGGCGACGGCGGCGGCGGCGGCCTCCTTGGCGTTCTCGTAGACGTACACCATCTCGCCCACGCCCAGGCTCTTGAAGGCCCCCTCGGTGCTGGACAGGCTGCTGTTGCGGCTGCTCAGCAGCCCGCTGCTGCTGGAGCCGCTGGGCGACACCCTCTGGGGCCGTGGGCTGCCCGGCCGGGAGGAGGAGGGGCCGGGCTCGCGCTCTGGGGGGGGGGGGGGGGGGGGGGGGGGGGGGGGACAAAACGGGGGGGACTGCCGATGACTCGTCCGATGCGTTTTATAGACAGACTGTGGAGCGGTGTTTTCCAAACGCTTTGCTGTGTGATGTACTCACACATGGCCCCTCCTCCAGTACGACTCACGCACCCCCCTTCACAAATAATGTTCTAATGTGTGTTGAGTGAGTGTTGTTCTTGGTTTGGGGCTTGTACATCGTGACGTCAAAGTAATCCCAGAATGCGTTCTAATGTACAAGCCCGGTTATCATTTCACATCCTTGTTAATATTGTAGCGGCCTGGGGTGGGTGAATTAGAAGAAGTTGAGGCGTATTCTATTTCTGGTCTTGAAGGGGAAACGTCAACTTGTATTAGGAGCTCTGCTTCATGTACGGGTTTTAAAAAACACTTATCGTGGCACAATGTTTTTTGCAGACAGCGATATTTTAACAACACGAGTATACTAATCACTCTTTACACTCAATATTACAACATAGCCGAAAGTGACGTTTCCCCTTTAACCTTTATCTTATTGATCAGACACCAACAACATCTATATATCAACAAAAATGCATCACGTTAATATATCTTGCATACTCATTTTTGTTTTGTAGATATAACCAAGCAAAATCTCCATATTTAAAAGCACCCCCTGGTTGGAAAACAGATTCATTTGCGTCCAAGTCCTCACCACTGTTGTGTTGTCGCGTGGGGGAGGTGACGTTGCGGATGCAGGGGGTCAGCTGGCTCTCCCTCTCGTGCGAGGAGTCGCGGGAGCGGTCGCTGGAGCGCCGCTGGTCCCGTGAGCGCTCAGAGCCACGCGAACGCTCCGAGCCGCCGCTGGCTCCATGAGAGTTCATTGTCTGCTGATCAGCCTGCGGTCAATTGCACGTGCCTGTGTAGGTGGAGAAACACTGACCTTACTACTGCGCGTACCACATCTACACACACACCATCAGTCATTCCCTGGGTTGAAGAAACTACTTGATGGCCAACAACAATTAAGACTGCATAAAAGAATGAGACCATGCTTTACTAGGCCCTATTAACCAACGTTAGTGCCCCATAACATCTTATCATTCATTTTATAAATGTAATTTAACACGGTTCACAATTGTCCACAGCGCTCTTTATACCAACCAGTAATTGCGCTCAGGTTCGATGCCTATAACAATAGGTTGGCCTTTTTAATGACTTAATTTAATAGACGTTTTTAATTAGATATGGAAGATTAACTATGTATGCATGCAGCTCGGTCTGCCGCTGAACGATTGCTCTCTGCTGAGCACACACGGCGGCGCTCAGCTGTTCTGGTCACTCTGGAGACACATCATTTAAATGTCAATCAATTCAGTCTGTTTCCCTACAGTAAAGAAACCATGACACGCCGGATATATTAACTCATGTCTCAGGGAGTTTGAGCCAACGAATGCTCACGTGAACGGCTTGCTCACTCAAAAAGCAGATCGGTAACGTTTAGGAGGAGAGCAAAATAGACCCAATCAATCACTGTTATCACGTCTCTTGACGGACAATGATTAATTTTAAATGATTATTTAGATTTAAACTTCTAAACCTCGACAACCTCTAACTAATTGGCACCATGTTCCATTAGAGCCGACGGCAATAAGGTAAATTGCTAAAAATCCCACATTGCGGCTTAATTTAACGTCATAAATTCTCAATGATTTCTAGGCATGTTCTATTTTTTGTTAGGTCGACTAAATGTACCGTCAATTAGTTGTAAGGAACATCCCTAATCCAAACCTTAAGTATAGGACTATGGTCTTGAAGTAACAGAATAGAATGGGTATCATGAAAATTAAGCTCACAAACTACGCCTGCTGCTAGCAGGCTTTATATTCAAATAAAAATAGACAGATATTGTCCGGCCTTGTAATCAAATGGCTGTAGTGTCTATTAGTTTCTGAATAATCCAAATAGTAACGTATGCAACCTCGTCATTTGTATACATAGAACCTGGTTTTGGACAGATGCAGGACAAAGCTGGAAAGCAATGGAGGCTGGCAGGGCGCCATCAAAATAGTGAAAAGCGATAAAAAAGTGGGACAAACATAACACTAAGCAAATGAATATCCTATGATAATATGCCCGGAACGTCAGGATTTGCAAAAGGATTTTACTATAACAATGTTGACTGTTCTCAGACCAGGAATCTAAAAGATTAGCCCCAGGGTTAAGGTTAACGAGCAAAGGTTTGTTCCAACAGTGAAAAATACAGTCACAAATCTCCTCACTTACAGTTACTAGTGAGCAATTCCGGGATATAAAACAACAATATACATATACAATATAAGTTACATCTTCTATGTTGTGAAGTGTATGTGTATCATAAGATGATCACGGAAGAAACTAAGTCTATCATTCCCAAAGATCACCAAATACAAAATTGGAAAGCTACAGGCTTCTTAACATTGGAAGGGTGAATAAGGATAATGTATACGCTGGTTATACCAAAGGTGACCGGATGTCAGAGATGAGGTGTGGAGCCAGGTGTTTACCTCGGACTTCTGCAGAGCTAGCGAGGTCCACTGTTGTTCTGTATTCCCAGTTGTCAGTGTCACTGGTGTTACTGTCATATGACTGTGAACGAGCTGCCATCACCCAGACACAGGGGAGGATCTGGATCTTTCAATTGTCATCATAATCTTCTGTGAATACAAAAAAACAATGCCTAATTGATTGTAGTGAATTAGATATGCTTTGTATCACTATGATAGTTAACCCAACATACCAACGTTAATGATATGGTACACTGCATTGGTTAACCCTGATTATTCATACTACCAGTACCAGGGTAAAGTAACATTCATTCCTTCTATGTTGTTTGATGTCATTTTACGCCTATAATCCAAGCATTATCTAAATGAAGGCTAACATGAACTGATGAAAGTGTGGACATTACACCGAAGTTACTGACTAGCCGTTTGAATTATATTACGACATCCACCTGTCGAAGTACTCCAAACACAATGCCATTTCCTTTTCCCAATCTAATGACATCTTAACGTCTACACCACGGAGCGGTAACGTTAGCTTAACCCTTTCTTTAGCTAGAGAGACGTCTCGTAAACACTCACCCAGTCTAACATAATCCATGTACGGAACGAATGAACGTTGACGTCTACTTTCTGATCCTGATGTTTTGGCTAGGATATATAGTCACCTCGTAGTAATATCAACAGACAACGTTATTTGCAATATCAACCGTTGAGCGATTCTTGGATTTTCCCTATTAAGGAAATAGAGCTGGTTCGTTCTTCTTTGTGACTATGACAAACACCTTGAAGTTACTATACAGGCGCATGTTCGCCATCTAGCGCCCTGGAGTGAAGTGGAAATGCCTTTCACACAAGTGTCTGGGGTGAACCCAAACATTAAAAATAATATATTATTTAATTAGCCCTGAACATTATTTGTGGGTACATTTAAAAAAAAATATATATATATATATATATATTTTCGATATTTATTGGTATATATACTGGTAACTATGAATAAGAATCAGAATACAAAGTGCAACGAAATTGGGGTAGAGGCTCTCAAAATAAGTGATTTTTTTAAAAATGTTTTTTTTAAAGCAATGAATATATAGAATGTTAAGAATTTAAAAATAAATATATATATTTAAAAATGTCAGCCAATTTTAAAGGTCAGATGGACTGCATTTATTCAATTCAGTGTAGAAGTGATACAATGATTCTAGTCACTAATGGTAGTTAGTTATTTAGAAAGAAACATGGGGATTCCAGGGACATCTCAAAATAAAGTAGCCTAGTCCTTCTGGAAAGATAATAAACAGTTTAAAAACATAACCAGACTGTTTACCACCTCAAGTGAATTAACCTATCCTATCCCCAGTCAGATCCATCCAGTCAGATATCCATCCATCCATCAATCCATGTATATATATATATATATATATATATATATATATATATATATATATATATATATAGTCTGTCTCACTTGTATTCATTTTACTCTGAAATAACTTCAATGGAACTTTAGATGTTTGGGGATAAGCAGCCCAGCAGTCAGGTAGATATTTAAAGCTATAATAAACTGCATATTTTTTTTTTTATTTTGGTAAAGCATTATGAAATAATGTGCATGCACAATAAAGCAGACAAAAAATAAAATAATCTTTTTGTATGCCCAGAGGAATAATTTTCTTTTCCCTCTGGGCCCAGGATGTTTATGAAACCTAGAATCACCGCTGGCGGACATTAGGATACCATTTCTCTATGATTAAATCAAAATGCATTGTTTAACCAAACTCATTTGAATGTATTATGAGTGGTACTGCATAAAGCAGGGGGCCCTTTTGTTGATGCACAGGAAAACATGGTCTACTTCCATCATCCTTGGCAGATGCACAGCATCTATGTCTGTCGACCCGTCTGTCCCTCTGTCCGTCTTTCTGTCTGTTTTTGTATCTGTCTGTCTGTCTTCCTGTCTGTCTGTCTGTCTACTGTCTTTATGGTCTGACCCTACATGAGCCATCCTTTTACTTTTGGAAAACAGGTGTAGAACAATATCCGCAAATACGTATGTCGACTACAGTGGACACCAAAGATTTTAATCAAATCAAATGTCCAAAAATAATAACCACACTCACCCCTTTTTTCCGAAGGTGTTTAACAAGGTGTTTTTCTCACTCGCTTTGGTACATTTCTCAAAACACTTCGTACAAATTGCAAAACAGCATGGATTACCTGCAAAATCCAGTCTCTTGCTCAAAATATTTAGTTAATCTCTCAAAAGTAAAATCTGTGTCAATGAACGCGTCAGTGCCATCAGAATGACAAGTCCTTATGTCAATGTGCATGAATATGACTTAGTCATGTTGTCAATATAACATTCTACTCTGAAGGGATTTTCTGATGTAAACTATGGCTAAAGTTTTGAAGTTACACCTTAGTGTATGTGTGAGATTGATTGCAAGGGACTGGACAAGATTCACATTTACCCTTTTACTGTTTGTACTGTAATTTGTTGACAGACCATTTCGTTGTGATACAGAAAGGAAAAGACAGCACTGCATATCATAAAGAAAGAAACAAAATATGTGAACATAGGACAGTCTCCTTAGGGAAAACTGTCCATGCAGGGCTGTAGGAGTTACAGTGCAGTCTTCCTACAGCGCCGGACATTCCTGTCTGTTGGACAACAAATTCTCATCCTCATACAGCCTCACTCCTCTTCCTCTTCTTCTCTCTGGCTGTTGACACCGTCCAATTCCTTGTCCTTCCATTGTCAGACATTGTAATATTGTGTTGTGCTCCAGCAATATATATACTTGCCAGTTGATGGTTCATGAGATGCACCTTTGAGCTATTTCAGTTCAACTGGTTGATCTAACGCTTCCCACACTTCCCTTTGTTAGAGAAAGTCAAGATTCACCTGGGAGCAATCAACCAATTCAGGATAGATTTAGAAAAAAGTCTTATGGAAATGTGTAGAAATATGCTTGACTTATTATGACAACTTGTTCAACCATTTTGCATGTAAAGGCTTATGCAATGATGAGCTAATGCCTAAATGTTGTGGGGGTAAGACTATTCGACAGAGACCCTTTATAATATATTTTGATCAACATGACACAAGCAATTGATAATGCAGGAAAGAGCAGAGAATTGTACATAATCGTTGCATGGATGTACAAAGCATTTGCAACTTTTTCAAAGAAATGAGAAACTGCTTATTTGATGTGCAAAAATGACACAAGGATTTGAAGATTGAACAAGTAGTTTTGAGAATGTCCATTCTGATCTGAGAAATGTACCAAAGTGACTGAGAAAAAATATCACATATCAAATCCTTTCAATCAAACATGTACACATACTTTTCTACGGTTAGTAAAAGGTTTTTGTTGTTGAATTTTGAAGACCAACATTTTTTCACTGATAACAACATCATATCATATGAATAGGACACTGGGACTCAACACAATGGCCTGAGTGACTCATAAGATAGTATGCAAACAAAACTCCCTAGACACTAAAGTCAAAAAAGAGGAGGTTAGAATATCACAGGTTTGACTGCAAAATTTTGATAACATATGACTACCGCATCACTAATATGTAAACACATATGATTGATTTATTGTGTTTAGTTCAGATTTAATAAATGAAACATAATTACATCCAAATGTATATATTTACACACATTTGCAAAGAGATAGAGGATTTCTGAATCAATTACTCATTAGTGAATAAGAACATGTTTACATAATTTAATTCACAAAGTAAAAAAACAAAATATTGTAAATATAAGTATTGATTACTCAATTGAAAATAAGGTCAGTGACAATTACCACAATGATGATGATGATGTTGATAATGATGACTAATAATATGCTGACATTCAACCAAAATCATTTTGAAATCAATTCTACATCAATCCTTGTAAAATCTGTCTTGTGGATTGCTGCATCTAATTCCAAATTGTTTAAGCCCATTACAAAATGTGTAAATGTGTGCTCAAGCTAATATGGATAATTAATGTTATTATGTGTTTTTGATAGGATTGGGTTCTCAGCTCAATACAGGTAGCAGAGTATATAGTAAGTCTAGTTGGACAATCATGATTGGGCACTTTCAAAGGGCACACAACCTTATTTATTATCATCTTTCCAGATTGACTCATGAGCCCAAATGAGCCATAAAATATCATCAAGGAGTCATCCTTTTTCAGACAACAATCACTAATGTTAACATCAATGGAGATAATTTAACATAAATTCAATTTAAGTATGTTATCAGCAAATAATATTGAACTTCTATATCCATCTAAAGATTGTCTTTATGCATTTCAAAACTTGATGACCCTTATAAACTTTAACAGCTACTTGCTTTCATGTACTTGGCACGAGTTAGTGTCTTGCATATGTCTGACATTCATTAGCTTGGAGAAGAATGTTTAACATTTCAAACTCTTGAGCATGCTACCCTTGCGCGACTACATGCAAATAGCACGTATTTAATACCTTTTGCTACTTGCTCACAACACAAAAATATATTTCAGCCAGGTATTGCAATTTTGTATAGCTCAAAAGGAGAAAGTTATTTTAAAAAGTATTCATATAAATGTATTATTTTCAACTGAATATTAATGTATTGCAAACCGGTTTGTGATTTGATGGAGCCCTATGATGGGAAGGCAGCCAAGAGTTGTACCCTATAGCCTTCAAAAAATACAATTTGTAGCTTTTTCTTTCTTTATTTGTTCCTTTTCAGAGGGCAATATGAAGCAAGACTGATATAAATGTATCCATTGATTATGTTTTGTTTTTAAGACTGGCAGCTTTGTTGGTCCATATTTATAAAATAATAAAACAGTTGGTTGGGATTTCAGCTCAAGTTTGGTAATCACACACAATTTGTGATGAAATAACTATTTTGGGCAAATACATTATGATGGTTATATCAACTCTTGTTTTGTAATCTGTTTTGACGAATTAACAATACGACGGCTGTTCTTTTTTGAAAAAAACATAATAAATAAAAAAACATAAAACAGATTTTACAAAGAAAATACATCAAATAAACCATACAAATTAATCATAAATACAAATAAAAAATACGTACATTTCTACATTTAAATTTATTGACCTTTATACAATCCAATAGAGAAAAATGGTTGCTATAAACGCAATCTTCTAGTATAAGGCCAATCGTATAATAAATATATTTAGTTTATTTTTAAATCACTTTTGTGGTTCTGCATACAAATGTTGAAAAATATCTCTGATCTTCCTGGTTTGTCCATGGTGTTGTCCTTTGTCATGCGTAGGAACAGTTATGTCCCTTAACTTTGCCTGAAGCCAATCTTGTCTCTGGCTCACTTGCTTGTGTTCCTGAACATTATGCATTAGCTGCACCTCGCTGATGGTGCGCTTGCTATAGGCAAATACAATAAAAACATAATTAATATAATGATAAAACCGGCATCTAGCAAGCATTGCCACCTTCGTATTGAACAATATAATGGAGTATATCTTGTTGAAATAAACAGAGTGTACCTTCTCACTGGTTTAGCCATAATGTGAAGACTGCAGAGGAAGAGTATAAGAACAACAGCAACCACCCTATGTCCTATGGAAAGCTGCATAGTCACCTGCAATATTATACAGAAAAGTTTTATTTTAGTTTCTGTGGAGTGTGGATTCATAATTTCTCTTGACACAGTATGCCAGAAAAAAAAGCAAATTGAAGTATTGTAAATTACACTTACTGATTTCTTTGTCCTGTCCTTCCCAAAGTCACAGGGGGTTCAGGTTCTGATAGTATTGCAATGGATTGCTATGGGAGTCAAGTCAAACTTGTTGATCAGCGTTTCAGCGCAGGGCCACTGAGCCTCCTTTTTATGCAGTATATCCCAGCCCAGGTCATCAATGAGCCACCTTCATAATTGATGGTGATGTCACTTTCCAATGCTTCCATGTGGACAGGCATCTGCATGACGGCACCTCCGCCACCACTCACTGCTAATTCATCTTTCAACACCTCGGTCAGTAACCCTGATTCTCACCCGGCTTTTGAACTTGTTCCATTTTCATAATGAAAAATAACATTTGTTAGAATACGTGCATCTTCGTTGGGTATGCCATATTAGTCTAGAGTTTACTTTTAGTTTATTGTTGAAAAAAAGTATACTATTTGTTCGTAGTATAAATGTTATTGGTGATTATACATATATATGCATGTATATATATATATATATATATATATATATATATATATATATATATATATATATATATATATATACATATACATATATGCATATCTATATATCTATATATCTATATCTATATATCTATATCTTTATATATATATATATATATATATATATATTCTCTGTGCAAACACAACTAAGCTCTAAGCTCAGATTTTGTTAGTTAATATCTGTCATATGAACCAAAGTGATTAATGATATTTTGTATAGTATAGTTATAGGAACCATGCAAGAGACCAAAAAGCAAAATGAATATATAAATGCTACTAAAGAAAATTTGGTTATATAATTATAAAATGGAAGGACATTTGCCATTAAATCATGTTAGAATGAAATGTTCGTTTTTTTATGTTCTTCAATAAAGAAGGAGAGCATGCAGATTCTATGTATCCAACATGGAGGCCTCATCATCACTGCATTTGTGCAACCGCAGCAACAAAGCGTTCCTGCTCTTTTGGCAATATGGCAATGCAACAATTGTTGTCTTTGTGGAAAATTAACTATATGACATGATCACATTTTTGCAAGATACACTGTATCACACTTTGACAAAAACACCAAATTTGGTTTAATGACTACTTTTCATCAATGCACCATGAGATTTCATTTTTGCTTATCTGTACATTACAGCTCTCCAGTTAAGCGTAGCTTAACATGTTGCATAAAGTAGTGCCTAACCTTGTCATTGTGTCACATGACACATTAGGTAACCACGAAAGATGTTTTCTAAATGTGGCCCTGGAATGGCTATGCAATGTCTAAAAGAACTGGTCCCACACACGGACCTACACCTTACTGTCATAAAGAGGGCAGAATTAGACATTACGTGTATACATTGTTTACACCTCAGATCTTTTCTTGTGTTTGCTTTGACACAATTAATTGTGTCAAAGCAAAGAGATGGACATGGCTTGGGACTTGTGATTCTTTGTATGGTTTATTGTGGCCTTGCATTCCATAATCAAGATATTCAATTATCTTCCATGTAATTTCATTGTCAGAATTTATAAGTAACAACACTATTCACTTTACACTTCACTTATCACATACTTTTGACAATCTATGTTATATTTGGATTGCCTCTGTAGCATGCCTATAATTATGATTACAGATGAATACTAGTGCAAGAAGTTGCAAGGTTGTGAAATACTAAAGCATAAGTAATGCATGTTACGTGTTATCCATAGGACATTGAAATACATTTACATTTAGTGTTGAGTGTGGTCGATGTCCACTGCTGACTTATCGAATTATCAGATCTCTCCGTCGTGCATGCTAGCACACTTTTCGACATGAAGATTCAACCGGGCAAATAGGCTTGAACACGTGTTGTATACTTAACTAGAGTGTTCTGAATGCTGGTCTCATAGCCTCATGCGGTCACAATGTAAAGCATCTCAAATATGGTATGCTGGTGGTGTGCAGAGCAACTTGACAGAGACTAATGTGGTCCATGCATACAAATCATTAACTTGGGTCACCAGTTCTTCAGAATTTGAACAATGCACACAAACATCTTTTGAACTTAATGAACAAAATTACCTAGGTATGTTCTTTTTTGCTTGACCCGTCTCTTTGGTTTGGGTACAAATGTATGCATGTTGATTTATTCTCTTTCTTGTCCATGTTAGGGATGTGGCAGTCGCACTGCCAATAGCTAGATAGATGGGAATGGGATAGATATATTGCTCTAACCTCTGCATTGTATGTTCCAAGGTATGGAAGGGCGCGTGGCTATGCAATGCTTTCCTTGAAATCTAAATATGGAGTTACTTTTTTCATGAATGAGGTCACTCCACTTTAAGATATCATGTAGCAGAATGAGATATATTTAGCTTGTCTTCATCATCTCTTCTTTCTTTGTGCTATAAGACAAACAGAGAGCCCATTACGCTGACCATTTGGACAGCAACGCATTGTTGGATTCATTGGGTGTTGATGCCGTAAAAAGCAATACATAATCACAATGTGTTGCTGCATGCTTGTGTCATGACTCCCTTCCTGCAGAATGAGACGGCTTTGACACAGCGATAGGCCAAGCAAACATCCCTGTCATCTAATGCAGACACCCCAACCAACATCAATCTATCACACATAGTATTGCTTTGGCCATCTGACTACCCAGCACAGGTGGTTGTGGTGTCATGTTAGTATTTCTGTGCTGAGCACATCAAGTACGGCATCTGCTGACAACAAAGTTAGCCGACTACAATGAACGTTATGTTTGATGATGTAAAAACAAAACAATAAAATTGTCAACTTCATGTTACAAGGAACAACAGCCTATCTATTGCTCTTTATAGACTCCAAAGTCACTGTGAATCGTTTGCACATCGTCAGCATTGTAATAATAAATACAATTTGAAACCTGCCCTCTAACTTCATCACTCCAGCCACAAATCGATTTTCAAGCTAATCAATCCTTGGATGCACTGTCGCGGTTAGATTTGCTCATAATGGTTGACATAGCTTTGCTCAAAGGTGAGGGCTGTGGTGAAAAGTTGAAAATAGGTCTTAACAAAAGTGATGCAATCAGAAAGTGACATTTACTGCAGGTTTAGAAGCCCACAGCAGCGGTGGGGTCTATGTTCGGTTGACTAGGTTAGCTAAGGTCAGACCTACCACGCACACAGGGCTTGATGAGAAACCTGTAGGGTCAGGTAATTTCAATTTTTGAATTGGGATTGTAATTGGACAGCTGTTGTTGTACAGCATCATGCCATCTCTATGATGAATGACCTTTTAATGGAGTGAATGGCATATAGACAATAATCCTTTCATTTGGTCCAGGAAGTTGGTTGGAGTTAACTGGTTATGCTACCATCTAAGCCCCATTGCATGTGCTCTTATATTTGGGGGAGGAATGGCAGACTAATGAATTGACAGATTATTTTCTTCTGCAGGGAGCTGAACTTTCTTCTACAAAAGTATGTATGGGAAAATGTTGCTTTGATGAAAGGCAAAGCAGTCCAATATGCTGTACCAAGAGGATCATGGGGAATTATTGGTTGAAAGGAAAGTATAATATCCAACCAGGGAATAGTAAATAGACAAAGGCAGAAAATACAGAGACAGACAGACAGAGAAAGACTGCTGGATAGAGTGGTCTCAACATTGTCTTGAACCAGTACTTACACTGCCCTCTTATTTCCTAGAGTAGCAGAGTCCATTCTAAAGGATTCTTTTTTGCAACAGAAAATAATTGTCTTGTCGATCATGCTTGAGCTATCGGCAGTAGGAGTTGATCGTCTGAATTTTATCAGCTCACCCTCTGTATGAAAGATAAAGCAGATCCATGGAACCTTAAGCCTCAGGCTAATTCCAGAGATATACCTAAGCGCACTTCAAATACTCTTTTGTACCTTTGACTATCGGCCTGTATGCCCTTTTCCAACCAGGATAATGAGAATGTTTGTCCTATTTTTGAGTGATTTTGGTCTGATGTGTCTATATTTTAACTCTCTGAGTCTTCAAAGAATTGTGGCTTTTATTAATAAATTGTATATTTGTCTGTGTTTGTATAACCCAGTGTAAGATTATTATGAATTATTATAATGTACATGTTGTCTTTGATAATTCCATTCATCTATTTATTGCTTCATTTATTTATGGCAAGAGCGGTCCGCGTTTATGTATATTCAGGATAAGAAACTGGAACCCACACCAACTGAATATGCAAACACCAGTGTGTTCCACCCAAGTATGATCATCATTAGAAATGTTATGTGTTTAACATGTGCCACTTTAGGGGTCTCTAACTTGTTGCGTTTAAACCCATCTAAATAATTTGAATGCAGATATTCAGGTTATAATCGTAGAATGTGCATTTACAGTTTACACTGACGTCTCAAGGTCAGATATTTGATTTGTACAGCAAAATAACACATATTTCCCTCAAATACTCCAAAAACTTGGAGCCACAAAATTGCTATTATCTTGCATATGGTGCTTTTTGGTATTAGTAAGGTTTGAGAGAGAGTACAATTTTGGAATCCTGCTATTGGCCATCCAATGTTTTTCACACGGTTCTTCAATCAACTGATCGCGAGGCCTTTGGCAGTTCATCATTGATGTAGCGTTTGTCCACAAGAGGGCACTGTGTTGCCATCAACAGCACACTCCATTCATTCATTCTTCGTCCTCTCAAGTTATCAATTATGCATTTGATAATTCAAATATCTTTTCAGAATATAATGTTAATAAGGACAATAACGGCGACTCATGCCACGATAGGGAGAATCTCTAGTGAATTTATTAATTTGATTCCTACTAGAAGATTATTTTGTGGGATAAATAAACATCTGTATAGGTAAATAGAACAAACATTCTAAATGTCATGGTATTATTTGTATGGCCGTATTGAGTTCTGAATTTACATTTTCCTAAGCCTTCTACATATCGTAATCATAGAACATAGAATCAAAGAAGACAACCTTTCTCACTATTATCAGAACAAAACTGCTGTGAATATGAACTTAGAATATATTGTATTGTTAAAGGTAAAGGGAGCTAGAGGAATTATGCCACCAAAAAATGCAGGCTGTGAAGATGCTGTATAAGTCATGATAATAAAGATTAAGTCATACAATAGAAATAACCCATCTGACACACGTGGAATGTGATGCTAAATCAACAAAGCAGAGGAATATAGCTTGTGCAAAAGGAACACAGGCAATACAGAGAGCATCATGTGGGCCAAACGATTTCCACAGAACCACAGTTTGAAAATAGAAATATATTTGTTTTTTTGACATAAGACCTATACATTTTGTTGACCTAAGATTTTTAATTTGAGTGTGCAGCCGACGGGGAATTCACTTGAGTCCATGTTATCTAAAAATGATTAAGTTAATCTGACACAGCTAAATTCTATGCCTAAGTAACTTTTATAACACCCATCCTAAAGAGATCATGGATAAAAGTTGTACCTTTTGGGCTTCAGCAGCAGGAAGGTGCCAAGTTCATAAATGCACTCTATGTACTCTAACCTTGCCATAAAACCCATGTCATTCTGTGAATGTGAAAATGTGCTTACATCTCAAAGGAACTGGATTTTAAAGGAATTACATATTTCTAGTCCATCAAAACAATGTTTGAGCGTTAATTTAACAAACTAATGACAGCATCAAGCATCTATTGAGCAAGGTTGGGTTCGGTTCAAGCATATTATTAAATGGATTTGATCAAATATAATCCCCTTCTCTGTTTGACCTCATTTCTTATTTAATCAGAAGCATCAAGTGGTGATTGCTTTTTGATAACTACTAATGTTCGTTAATGTGTATGCCAAAATGCTATTGATAAGTATGCTATGGATCTGCAGATAATGAATGTTGAATACAAAATTATCCAATTATCAAAAAACCAAGCACTGCAGATTGTGATACCACATCATCTGTTGAACTATGAAATACATTGCTGCAAATGTGATGATACTGTTGCTGCAATTTGCCAATAACTAGGGTATGTGTTATACAGTCCAGTATACCTGATGCACTTATAATGGATGTGTTTATGTGAGTATCATAATTTGCAAGCTAATGTCAGTATTTTTCAAGTTGCTGCTGAAGGGAAGTTATACTGTCAGGGCAAAGACACAATGGTGGGCATTGATTCTACATAGTGATAAATGAATTGAAATATGCACAGAACAATTGTGGTGGCAGTACCTTGCCGTATAACATGCACAGAAGAATACCACAAGGCCCCTAAGCTGTAATAGAACAAATGTGTTTTGGAATGGATTTATCCTGGAAAATATCTTCCAGGCAAGTGCTCCAAAATAAAATATTCCCTCGCATAATTGGGTTGTTTCTCCAAGCAACAATAACAGGCCAGACTGCATGTCTCTTGGCTTTGTGAGCGGGGTAATATTTCCCAGTAATAAGTGTATTTGGGTATGATGTCATCTATTATGGTCGATAAACATAACTTATTATTTCACTATGCCTCAAGGAGCCAGAGGATCAGGAGAGGGCATAACTAGGGGAACAAAAGGCTTGGACATTCCTTTTTAGAGCAAGCCTGGTTTGACTGTTGGTTGGTACAGATATCCTGACCCGCTTCAAAGAACAACTAGAGGAAGTAGCTGCAATTATGTGATTTTAACATTTGCCAAAATACTGTATTTTAATCCATTTTGAAATAAATGATGACGTATTTAAATGTAGCTTATATATTACTCGACCAAGCTCTGTCTGACGTTAAAGGCAGACATCCTAGGAAGCTGTACCAGAACAAAACAAAGTAGCTTTGCAAAGCCTGATTAACATTTTACCATAACTATTGAATTCCACTTTACTTGATTAATAATTAGGCAACACACTTTTATATTAAACTGTTAAACTGTATTTCTAGATTCTACCACAGGAAGAAGCAGCTCATTAATAAGCAAATGTTTTATCCCCCCTTTTTTAGGCTGTGCTAAATTTTATCGTAACTACAGCCAAGCGCTTAACTTATTAGACACACTGGCTGGCTGGTTGCTCTCTGTATGTTCTGGTCCTTGATTTGTAAATGTTGTTTTGACTTGATTTATATACATCCTTACTCCTTAGTTTGATTTGTTTTACTCCTGGTTTATTTATTATGTTGGTTCCATGCTCCTAGTAGGCCTAGCCCCCTGTGTTTCCCCTTGCCAGTCCCAGATCTCCTTCCTTCCACCATTAAGCCCTGTTTTATTTGTTCTTTATTGTTATTGTGCTTATCCAGACTCAAGATACAGTGTGAGATAAAATATTACCATTTGCCACATCAGCCTCTGGTCTTATTTACTGTGGACCACCTGTTTGGGATCACCCACTCCTACCTGGGAGGGTTTTTTCATGAATATATGGTAATAAACTATTACACAAATATAACATGGTAATAATAAGGGAATAAGCGTTACCATCCCTCATTTCCATTCAGGTCATTTGATGAAAGGCAAAGCAGTCCAAAGCAGCTGGAGTGATGAACTGTCAAATGCAGTGTAATCAACCTACCCCTGAGACTTGAGAATTTGATCAATAAAATGTTTAAAGGAAAATATTTGCATGCTTCCTTTAATTTATTTAGCAAATGTTTTGTTCAATTTTTCAAGGCTTTTAGGAGCAATAAGATTCATCTATCGCTTTGTGTAGGAAGGAAGTGAAATCCAACCGTGATGCGAAGATGCAAGATGAAATGTCCAGCTGCTACCATGACACTTGAACTAACCCTGATATGGCATCCATATGTGCATATATATAGCCCTCAAATCAACATTTTCTTTAGAAAAACAAAGTACAATTGTTATCTGAAGGCCAAAGGAAAAGTAGAAACAGCTAAAATAAGGATATTCAATGCAGGTTGTGACTTAATTGGAAAAGATTGAATCTATATTAGGAGTCAAAGAGTCCAAGTGTGGTTTGAAAGCCTGCAATATAATCTCCTAATACAAATCTATTTCCGAGTGAACCTTCTGACATTGCAGCTCATTGCGATTCACACTGTTTTGCTGGATGTGATGAAGTTAGACAACGCTATTCGCTGGGTGAAACAAGGACTGGTCACCCAGAAGACTGCAATGGCCCCCTCCGAAAGCATTCATTGATCTCATTGCCATAGACCAACACATATACTTTGATGCAATTTCAAAACCCGATAGAAACATTGCAGCGAAAAAAAGTGTGTGAGCAGATGGGCTGCAGATTGAATCCATGTTTTATCCACATTTGAATGCACATCTTCTCTTGCAAAACAATCTGCAATAAGCCTATGCACAACAAGATGCTGGTTCATGTTGTGTAAGATATAATTATCAGAAGAATGTGCAAGGCTCATTGATGTTTCTAATCAGTTTAGTTTGCCAATTTTTTCCGCTAATTAGGAAAATCATCAATCCTACATACTTAGAGAAAAACACCTTACAGTAAAGAAGTGTTTAGCAAAGAAAAAAACAAACAAGCAAATACTTAGCCTGACATTACTTTACAGAAAGTTGTTAGTGGTTGGTATTCGAGCTAGGGTAGTAGGCAATTTTGATAAATTAGCCAGAATAATCTATGTACTGAAGGTTTCCAACTGAAGAAATCCCACTCTTCCCTCCAGGCCTCGCTCCAGTCCAAAGAAATATGCCAAAAAAATGATCTTAAGTAAATTGCCTACCAAATAGCATTAGTTACTAATATTAGGTGTATACATACTATGCATACTTATGCATACTTCTATTTTGGTGTTTGACAACAAGCAATGGAAGCATTGGTTGGATGAAACGCTCTAACAAGCTTTGCTTTTATTATGCCATAATATATAATTGATTGCATTTATATAGCGCCTTTCTAGGTACCCAAAGTGCTTTACATAGTGAGTATGTTTGTGTATATGTGTGTGTTTATGTGTGTATGTTTTTCTGTGTGTGTGTGTGTGTGTGTGTGTGTGTGTGTGTGTGTGTGTGTGTGTGTGTGTGTGTGTGTGTGTGTGTGTGTGTGTGTGTGTGTGTGTGTGTGTGTGTGTGTATGTAGGAGGGGTGATCACCCAAGCACCCTTGGGTGATGCCCGGCTGCCAGTATACGACAGAAAACTCACCACACACTGGCTAACCCTATATTTAACTCGTAACACAGCAACTACTCCTATTAATATACTGTGTATATACTGTGTAAGTATGTGTTCATAAATATGGAAAGAAAATAAATTATTTTACCGACAATGTTACACAAACATGAGGTTGCTTGCTGTGCATCCTCCTTAACAAACACCAAGGGTCTGCTTATGTGGGCCCTCCGTAGCAGGTATTAATTGCATATTGATTTATTTTCCAACTTACTCACACTCCCTGGCCAAAGGACGGAAACCAAAGGTAAAATGTACAGGTAGATGCTGGCTTTAATTAAATGTGATCACAATGTTCGCCTTTTGGAAACAATTTACTCTCTTATTGATTTTTTATCCATCTTGTTGCTTAATCCTTTGTTATTGTGTCAGTTTAGATGGCTGCAAAGATAAGACACAATAATGTAAATCCTAAATCCTGAAATTTCTAAATAATTGATTCATTGATATATATATATGTATATTATATATATATATAGTTTTAAAACAAATACAATACAAAACATTTTAGCAAGTAATTGAAGGCTTTTAAGTTTAGGTTAAGCATTCCACCAATTGTATTCATCCATTTGGATGAATACAAACTCAATTACATTAATTCAAACTGGTCAATCAGAGATACAGCATACTTCTCTTGGTGAACACTTCCTTTCCTGCAATTACTCAAATCATTCCCTCCAATTAAAGGCAAAATTATTTACAAATAAAGTGTAAATAAAGACAGACAAACAAAGATAGACAGATAAAGTTGTACAGATAGAGAGAGAAAAAAAAGGGATAATGGCATGTTGTGTGTGTCTTGTTGACGCCTGCTTGTTGAACAGGCCTACAGTGCAGATGATGAGATAATAAAACTATAATTCCAGATGGTTGATGGGTCTAAATTCTCTCTGAAAGTTTGCTGAGCAATGCTGTCACCACTGTCAAATTTATATAGCCTATTCTATTTGATGAACAGTGATAGTAATATGCATAGTTGGATAACTTTGATGTATTTTTGATCAAGGGACACCTCATTAAAATATTTGGTTCTATTTCTCTATTTAAAAAATGAAAATGTTATCTCATTCAAATCTATGGCTAGAATTTATTTGAAAAAAAAGAACGCAAAATGCGCATAATTTTTTTTTTCCATAGAAGATATTTACATCTGTATTGGCAATGCTGATGCCTATATTTTCGCATATTTTCAAGCATATTAAATACACCAAATTAGGGCAATATGTAAGCTACTCCCTGTATTTGTTTGGATTTTGTGGTTGAGTATTAAATTGAAGGACAAGTTTGAACGTCCCATTGGTTATTGCTAAACACTCCGTATCTTAATTGGCAGAGCTGGTTGTTTACCTATGGGACATATGTTCTATCTAAACAAATTCATGATTAACAATGCCATATGTAAATTACTTTCATCCCATCAGAGTGTTACTAAATACATGTTAATAAAGACATCTCAGAGACCCTGCTACGTATTAAACGTTTTTTTCTAAATCAATATGGATTCCATATTATTAAAATATTGATACATGAGTGCAATTTTTCTGACCTCAAAGGAACCATTGGAAACACAGGGTATAAAAAATGTATTCCGACTATATAAAAGTAAACTCTGAATGGTATGGCAGAAATTTAAAAAAGAGATATAAGTTTCTCGTTGATGATTCAAATCAGATATAATCTTTGTACAACAAACCTTATAAGGGTTATTTTGGAAAATATTTAATCTTGGAATAATGGCTGCTTCCCTAAGAAATAATAGTGGCTCTTTTTGGATAGAGCTACTTCTCTCCGGTCAACCCTTTTAGTGAGAATGATTAGAGCAGGCCTATTGAAAAAATCAATAAGAGGATTATTTTCTTTGCCTTTTTATTTGGAGCCAGTGGAATCATTGGGACACGGCTGTCAGGATTTTAGTCTGCCACCCCAAGATGTTTACTGGCCCCTTCCTGCCCTCCCACAAAACATGTTCTGTAGGCGTCAGTGGGTGGCGGCAATTGGAAGGGAAATTATTATAGAGAAATGGTCAATCTTTTAAGTCAACATGCTCCTTTAGGATAGATTTGTCAAAACTAAATTGGTGTCACCTTGTAACTGTTCGCAGGGGGCTCCAAGGTAGATTACACATTCACATGAGGTACAAATTATTTTGTTGTTGTGCATAGTCACGCTGTCTCTCGGGGCCCGTTATCTCTGATGCATGGTGTCACACAGTGTGACAGGGGAGGGGAGCCTTGGTAATAATATGTCTTAGATCTGCTATATCTGTTCACCACAGCCACACAGAGTGAGATGTCACAAAACCCGTTTCTGTTTCCTTGCCAGCCACATTGCCGTCAATATGCTTCTATTTGACAGCTGTCTATTGAGTTCACCCTCAACGACTGCATTCTCTCTTTTTAATTGATATCAATCATCCATGCAGGACTAAGAAAAGAAAATAAGTGCAGCCACAATGTTACGTGCAACTTTTTTGTTTTTAATTGGTAGGATACAAACTAAGCTTTACTATCATTAACTCAGAGCCAGACAAGCACTCCACAGTTAGTCACCATAACTGATAAACATTATTATTGAATTGCCTCTTGAATATACCACATACCAAATCTGGCATACAGCATGGATGATTGATAGCACTCTGAAGCTTCAGAAATGGCTTATTATGTAAATATATTTTTTATTATTATTATTATTTTTGTTATTTTGTAGAAATGTCCCTTACATATTTACCAGTTTCTCCCAAAACTATAAATAACTATGTGCTGGATGATGAGGTAGCTAGTGGGCACTGCAGCCCAGAAATAACTTCTAGCCTGATTGCTCCAGAATTCCATTTTTCTTTCATCCCCACATCCCTCATCATTTAGCCTTTACTTTCTGGGGGGGGGGGGGGTGATGGGAGGCATCAAGTCATGTTTTTAAAGTGAAACCTGAGATGAAACACCATAGCTGCTTTTCAGCCCAGAGTCGATACGCGTCACCGACTGCTGCCTTCATAATGGTGGCCACTCTGTGAGCCATAACCAAGGTCCACAGCAAAGGCCCAATTCACGCCAGGTGAAACTAATAACTCTTAAAAGCCGGCACAGGTTCAAAGGCCTCATCGTTCTCTCTCTCTCTCCCAGGCCAGACTAGCCCTCTCTTATCGCTTTTGTGGTATAACACCCAATCAGAAATCCTCCTCATTTTCTTTTTCCCGCTGAGAGAATGGACCTGGACATTATTGAGTTGAAAAGTGCTGAGTGTGCAGCCCTACACAATTCTGAGCATTCATAACGCCTATCAAACTGCTCATTATTATTGCTATTTCCAGCTTCCTCCAGGGACTCTTATTATATGGTGCTATAGTACACACTGTGGGACACCAAAGACACAAGCTCTCTCCACAGTCCGCAGGCTGAGGTGGAGCTCATTGTGACTTTATTATCATTAAGAAAATTAATGAGCGGCTGACTTCCAAAAGGTTTTTGGGGGTTTGTCATGATATTTTGTATCAGGGTACACTCCGACAGCTAATGGACAAAATAGCCCCCACTGGGTACTTGTAAACATGCTGTAAGTGTTGCTATTGCATCATGTGTCATCCTTTGCAAGAGACTATGCATATATTGATAACAGGTATTTGTTTGGTTAGTATGGTTCTGTTCCACAACAATGATATTATTATGACCCATGCCAGGGCACAATGCAAACATTGTGTGGAACAAGGCCAGAGCACATAATGTATGATGTCCTCCAGCAGATAATGCCAACATTGTGATATAACAAGAAGTGTTGCATTTAAGCATCTGTGATTGACGACAAGATGGACTCCCTGAAACAATCCAGGAAAAGGAACCCCGCAGAAATGAGCCAGGAGCAATCCAAAGTCAAAGTTATATACCTCAACGGCTAATGCACAGTCAACCTGAACAGATTTTCAAACAAAGCATTTCACTCAAAAATAGTTGAAAGATGGGATTTATCACAAATTAGAGTCAAACAATAGCTCTTGAATCGTACCTGCGGATACCTATAGACCTAGGTATTGAACTGCTAGGACTGCTTTTGACTCAAAAGTGCCAGTTTGAACTGTTTTAATACCAAGTCCATTCCTGTGAAGGGTTAAGTCTCAGAAAGATGGTCGCAACCTTATAGGCTATAGATGACGGTACGCTTTTAAAGACATACAAATAAATTTAAAAAAAACTTTAGCAATACTTGGTACATAAGTATGATTTAAGTTAATCATTTAATAAATACAAACTTCTTCTAATGCTCCTCCATCGCCCGTTACAGCTCTCTTTGATGAAAATGTTTCCAAAAAGCATTTCTTATTAACATTAATTAACATTAATTGTCGAACACAGATTAATTAACATTAATCTATAAAAGTATTTTCCAGCATATACACATATATTTATGATATAGATACATATACATCAAATACACCATACTCAGCAGCTAGGTCTATAACAAATTGTTACGAACGTAAAAAAAAAGATGATGGCAACAATTATTTTGTTAACAAAACTAATTAGTCACAGTACAATAGATTTTAGTCCATGGAATGGAGATAAGAAAAATGTCCCCATTGAAGTGTCTATCATAAAGTAATGAACTAATTTAGCCAACATTAACAGGTAATGAGCATACTATGGATAAAATAAGTTGTTTAATGGTGTGGTTGCTGATGTGGCTAATGCATGAATGGAATAAGAAACACATTAAAAAATAGTGTAGTGTAATCAGGAACAAAGGTAGTACATTATGGCAATGTATGGATTTTCTAATACATAGCCATTACAGGAGGATACATAAATCATTTGGAAGCGATGGCAAGGAATAGCTTAACAGAGTAGAAAGAACCAAATAATTACATCACAACATTAGTCACCTCGCAAATTACACTTCAGGTACACCATGACCTTAATGAAGTTCATAAAGGCATACAAACTATGAGGCACAAATCAATTGTAGAAACATTCAATATCACAAGCTATTTTTTGTACATTTCAAATGGTCCCAGAGCCCCACCATACTGCCGCAGAGCATACATAAAAGAAGACATAGTCATGTTGATTCATGAGATGTTTTTAGATGCTTTATGCCGGACATAATAAAAAAAAGTCAATATATTCCAGTTACTGTAATATTGAGAGACCTTCTTTCCATACATCAAATACGTATGTGATACTTTTTTTCTACAGATAGGAATGGCAATTTTCTCCTGTGTGGACGGACAGCTGTGTCTCCCAAATGCACACAGACCCACTCTCTGTTCTCTGCTGGCCTACCAGACTTCCCAGAGATACGCAAGAGGTAGCTGCTCTCCATCGAACTCTTTCAGTGCAGGTGCAGTATCACGATGTGAATTAGTTGTCCCTATTTTGTCTGCCTCCACAAAACACAATCATATAATTCATGCCAATGACGGCCTCACATGTAAGAACATTGGCCATTTACAAGGATCCAGCTCTCCTCTTCAAGCATGGAAGAACCGGTTTAGTGAGTGCTCTTATGCCGATATTTTAGATTGGCATAAGAACTTCATGAAAAGGGGGTTGCTAAATGCTCTCAGATTGTCGCTCTTGGTCCTCTTTCTGCAGGGCTTGGTACTATCATGGTTCATCTCCCAACACGTGCATGCTATGCTGCTCATATCTTTGGAGCTGGATAAGAAAGCAAGGGTCCTGCTGTCTTCTTAGCTGGTCCTCTCTAGGCAATTTGGCTGTTGCCTTCATGGTGTCTTGACCTATGAATGGAGAGAGCCAAGAGAGAGAGAGAGAGAAAGAGAGAGAGAGATACAGTGTGAGAGAGAAAAAGAGAGTGAGAGCGAGAGAGAGAGAGAGAGAGAGAGAGAGAGAGAGAGAGAGAGAGAGAGATAGCATTCATTGCCCCAAACAACCCTCAACTTGCGGACACAGCTGTTTTGGGATGCTCCTCTGCACAGCTGTCAATTTGCCACCCTTTCAACCGGTAACCGTCTGCCTTTGTGTCCTTTCAACCTGTCTTTTAAAGTCTCCAAGCTTTATTATGCCATGACGACACAGTACACAGAGTCTGGTCCCACAATCGTATGCCAAAACAAGAAGGAAAAAAACAGGGTTTCCAGTAGTAATTATAATAAAAAGTGCTTGCTTATATTGGGACATTTTGTGTCAGATTAGAGAATAAAAATAATAGTTCTTAACTACCAACCGAAAACCGACTACATTATTTTCACCTGCATCATTTATGAGCTCTGCATTTCCATGAAATGTCCTGTTTGAAATAGTTGCCATAGCAGCACACAGACAGATGTGGGACATACCCTTAGGTCCATGAAATCCAGGCATAACAATGTTCTAGTAAAGAACAAAGTTTACTTTGCAACTAAACACCCTCCATTGTGATATTCTTAGCGGATGACACATCCCCTGTTTTTTTCCTTCTTTTTATAAAAAAAAAAAAAAGTATATTAACAATGGAATTTTTATCGAAAGGGAATATAATTCCGAAGTAATATTTCAATGCAATTTTTCATCAAGCCTGTAATCACCTTGCATTTTAACTGACTGATTCATTTACGTTCGAATAATTATTGGAAAGCATTTTAGTAATTGGGGTTTGTGCAGCCAAAATCCATGGGTGCTTACATATATTTATTTATTAGACAGAGACAGTAGCTAAGAACAACTCCAAGATGTAATCATTATCTCAAAAAGAGCCTGTTCAAAATCAACAAACCAAAATATACTATAATGCTACAAAAAAACTCTAAATAGTTCAATCCCTAAAACTAAACCATATTAGACAACAGATTCAGCTTTATTTCATGAAACCATCTGAAAGCCTGCTGTTTTTTGTTTTTCAGGATACAGATAACTAGAAGCATGGATGCATAGATGATTAGTCCATCGTAGTGTTACATGTTTTAAAGAAAAGTTATCTCCAGGTGAGACATATCTCACCTGGAATTCTCTAAACACTCATCGCCATCTCATCACGTTCACGTGAACTGCAGAGCAGTTGTTTAAGACTGGAGAGATGTAGCAAAGCAAGATCACAGCAAAGCAAGATACATAATGAGGTAATGATCCTGTGACCAAAAAATAACCATAGGTAGGGATGGCCACAAATGCTTACATATGAGTCACTATAATCATTATAATATTATGATATTGTTGTAATATTACTTTTATATAATAGTCATATTCTTCACTAATCACTGAACTTATTGATTCCTTTACACAACTAATTCCTGGAAGACATTTAATTACACTTTATTGTAATATAGTGAATCTATACATTTCTGTAATGATAAAGAGGAAGTTTTGAAGGCTAAGTTAAAGGGGCATTTGAATGATCATCCTGGCTGAATAGTCATGCAAAATGGAAAGGCTTGTACATTTACTATTCAAAGTTGTGTGATTGTTGGTCTAGACTAGAGGCTAATTAACCATGATGAATCCTGGGATGAAGAGCAATTAAAAAATTATATTTTAAATAAGTCAAATTAAATGTTCCACATGATTGCAAATAGAGCTTTGCTTTATTTATTAATTTTATTATTCAAAAAAATCCCCTCGCCCAAATTAATTAATTCAATAGCATTGAATTTGCTTGCCTCTGTCCCTGTGTGGCATCAAGGAGCATGTGTTGTGAAGGGAAAATGTGGTGGAAAACTAGGCCGACAAAGGAATTTCTGAATCAAATTATGCAAAAGAATTAGATCCCCGTGCCATGAAAAAAGAATGTCCTGCTTCAAAAGATCCTCTTGTTCACACAGAGAGAAGGGACTTCACAGAGCTGATAAAAAACAAAGCCTTGCCTTTGCCGCTGGTGAGCTACGCTGTCGTTCAACTTTTGTTAAAATTATAATGTAGCTAGGCTGGATATACGTAACATAATGAACACCTTACAAAACCAGCAGCACTCCGTTTCACCCTCGGAATAGCATATTTGCAATGTAAAAACTCTATTCCTCCATCTACATTGAATGCAGCAATCATATGGTGGAAAAAAAATGGGATGGTGGTTTGTAACAAATGGTCCCATGGCAGAAATTTGTATATAATTAGAAATTTGTTATTAATTCAGTTAGTGCAACCTATTCAATATTAACCACACCAAAGCAAAAATAACCTTTCTTGTCAAAAATGCCCATACCGAAATACAAACAAACCCTTCCGAAAAGCTATCCACTGTGTTGAACAGAAACCACTCACACAGTGAGTTGATCACTCAGATACCCATCCAACTGAAGGCTGCAAGGTGCCACCCATTCAGTGGGACATCTAAAGGACAGCTTTGTTGAGGATTTGATAACACTACACTTTATCTAGAAAACAAGAGTTGGGTATGGGAGCGGGCCAGTAAGACACCCCGAGTAGGTTGGCCAAGGTCAACCCTGGAACAAAGATGTGAGCAGTCAAACACAGGGTAGTGGGCAGGGTTGTATCACCCGAGAAGCCAAGCAGCAGCAGTATCGATGTGCATGGGAACATGGGTAATAGGAGATCCAAACAGATGTCGCCAGAAAGCAATGCCATTTAAATTCTCTTCTTACATGCTGTGAATGGTAATGTTTACTTTAAGTACGGGAAACTGTTCGTACCATGCCAAGACTGAGAATAAGGCAAATAAAAGAGAGCACCCTGCGTGTTTTACTCGTATTTTTATATTTATCGTCAATGTAGTATCGATTTTCTTGGTTTATTGTTATGCCACCCGAATTTCCCCTCAGGGATCAATAAAGTGTATTATCTTTTCTTATATAGTCTCTAAATAACCTGTTTTGAAGAAGGCTGTACACTGGGATCTTCTGCTCCGTGTTTTTTTTCCTCTGGAGCCATTATTTGGCTCAGGTACTCAGATGGTTGGCAGTCTGGTCATGCATTGTCTCCATTCAAACATTTCACATGTGCACACTTCTAGAAACTGTGGTTTCGTTGTTTGTTAAGGCCAGCAAATCAAATGTTATTAGTGTTTTCAATAGATTATATCTTTTTTTATATAGTAACATACACATGTTTTAGTCAGTAAAACATGATATTACTTCAAATATTCCTATAATGTATTGTATAACGCTAAACACCGTTGTGTGCTATTCTGAGGATGAGGAGGATTTGTGTTAAGCTACCAAGCTTCTGGTAGAGTCCAGTTGAGAGAACCAGCCACTTATGTGTCTTGTTAACCTTTAATATCCCAGAGAGACAGATCTGGGACTGAAAGGCTCCTGCCTTGTTTCCAAAGGCATACCCCTTGTCACTTCACTAACCCAAAACATAACACTCATCTTGTTCAATCTTCATGTCATGCATTTAAATGAAGATAAGCAGAGTTCTATAATTATAATATTAAGCCAACTTGAAGTAGATTTACAAACATTTCTGGGCTAGCATCCATGTGCTAAATGCAATCTAGTCTCTTGACAATTACAATTGGGGATACATTTTCTAAAAATGCCCATGGTAGGTATACTTACATTAACCAGGATCTTTCAAGGTTGTTTGAAGTGAGACCATTATCTGCTAGCTACTTTCACCGTTGGGAACAATTAGACAGCACTTCAGAAATGTCATTGTTCAGTCCCAGGTCACATCACCGTCTCACTGTGTCTCTGTCCCTGAGCCATGGCGTCCTATGCAGCGGCTATAATCATGGGGATGTGAGGGGCATTGGAAAGGCAGGAGAATGATAAAATACATTGCCTGTGGCTTCTCTCTATAAAGGGATGTCATGAGTGCAAAAGCTTCTGGTGCGACATGGGGTGACCCAGCAGGGTGCTTACCGGCACACTTCAGCTGGCTTCAACTGGCTCAGCATGGACACCCAGCATGAACACCCAGTGCACAGTGTAACGCCCTCTTGGCACTAAGCTCATATACTGCCATGGCTTTTTGATGTTATCGTGCCAATTTAGTTTTATGGCGTTGTACGCTTCAAGGACAATGTTGTTTATTTGTGTCAACATGAATGGGTTCTCTGATGAGTCCCCTGCACCCTTTTCAAGTCATGTTTTTTATTTTTTACAAAGTTGTTAACACAAAATTAGCCAACAGTGCCAATGTTGTCCTACTTGTACTTTGCAAAGTCGTATCAATATGTCACCAACTTGGATTCAAATCTGATTTTAAAGACATTCATAAATTAAATTATCTTGTAGGCTTGGATCAAGTCACAGACGCAAACAAATGTTCTCATTATACAAATTGGCAATACAGAAGCCTAGGCTAAAAGGACAGTTAAAACTGTGGCTCCTGGTCCGGCAAAGCTATGGGCTTCATTAGCTTACATATTTTCTCTCCTGAATTTAGTAAGTAATCCCACAGGATAGATTGTCAGTCAAAACCGTGCTAAATAATTAGCAATAGTTATAAGAATAAAAATCAGTTGTGGGTTTTCACCAGACATAGAAGGACTCAAGACAACAGGTATAAAGATAAACCCAGCATCTTTAAATTGTAAGAACCATGGATGAATAATGTATTTGCTGATGGTAATTGGTTGTTGGGGTGGGGATGCATGAGTCTGTAGGGGGAGAGATAGAAGGGGGCGTGGCTCTCGGGGCCCAATTAGTAGACAGGTGACTAAGTGGCAGGTGTTGTCAATGTACTAATGTATAACCCTGACATATGGCTGTGGCTGTGCGTGTGTAAAGAAACTGTGGATATGGTCTCCTGAACTTGATATCTGTTTACTTCTTTAGAAATTTTATCATATCACTGTACAAGGGTGACGCAAATAATTGAGTGTAATTCTGAGTGGGAAAATAACAATGGGCACACAAAATAAACAAACGAATGTAAAATATTTGTGTATATAGATCGATGTAAGATAGATAGATAGTATATCTTGTCTTAAATAGATCCATCAAAACAAACCATATCTGAACACTCTGAGCTAATGATAGTGCAACATTCTCCTACATTGAAATGATGAACACGGATAGTGTTGTAATTATGTAAATGAATCATCTAGATGAAAGACCTCATATTGCTACCTGTTCACTGAAAGTCACCAGAAGGCCTTTGATCAGCTTTCGGTGGTCTGTTCAAAATAACTTCATTCAAATCTGTTCATTTTTCATCTTCATCTCTTCTTTTCCATGTCTTCAATCTGCCTCTGTGCAATGGTTTCATACTATTCAACACATTACGGAAAAAATGCATTTTAAAGGAAGGTTTTTCCCAGAAGGCCATGGTCAATGTTTTAACAAACACTGCATTTATGAGCAATGCGATGGTGTCATTTTTGCAATTAATGAGCTCTTTTTATGGTGCGAATGTCAGAAAGTCCATCTAGAATACCTCAGGGTAAGGCATGCACTGTTGTTGCTTTTTAGATGACAAAATTTAGAAACATTACCATGCATCTCTAATAAGGCCTTTGTTTTGTTTTGATGTAGGGGATCATCAGTTATAATATATATATATATATTATTCATATGTGTTCTATTGAGGTGGTGCTTGGTTTATGAACCATTGCATGATAAGTGATGACTTCTACTGTAACAATGCATCCGGGTGTATTTTATCAGACCTTATTAGCAGAAATCTAATCTGAAAACACACACATGGAGTCTAGGAGCATGTTTAGATTAACGATCAGGAATTCAACGCCTCACAGCCTTGGCCGTAGCAGACTAAAGCAGGATGGTGGATATTGATGCCAGTGCTTCTCACAGGAACAAAGAGAGGAGATGTAGACAAACGGGAATGTCAGGAGAAGTTAAGAAGCCTCCTGGTTGATCCTCGTGGTTGATCAAAGCCGGTGATGAATGTGCACGTATCAGACAGCACTAAAGAGCACTTGTCTTGCCACTCCCATGGCAGAGGTCAGTTGGCCTGCTTTCACCTACCATTTTGTTTTAGTACAGTGACTCTTCTTACCCTGTCTCCCTCTCTCTCTCTCCCTCCCTCCCTCCCTCCCTCTCTCTCTCTCTCTCCCTCCCTCTCTCCCAGTCTCTCTCTCTCCCCTCTTTTTTTCTCTCCTGTTGACTTTCTCTTGGGTCCTTTTGAAGTGCAAATCACAGTGCTGTGCTGAATAAAGCAAGCAGCGATCAGACAGCAGACTAGGGGCCGTTTGAAACCAATTTGATTCAGGGTATAACCTGGGTTAGTTCATCATTTTTGACTGACCTAAAGGCCAATACAAAGGGTATACCGTGTGCTGCTCTCACAGGTGCTATACCTCTATCCTAAAACACTAAATAAATAATGGTCGGTTTGCTTGAGATTTGCGCTTGCAAGGTATAAATGACAAGGGAAGGGAAGGTGAAACATTGAATGACGTGTCTGATATAACTGCATCCATCTCAACTACACAACCTCGTTTAATGAGTTGAATAAAGGCTTAAGGGAGATTTAGTTTGGATTCTCGCTAACCCTAGTCTTGTTATCTTGATGTTATTGATTTTCTGATCCTCACGGTACCTGTAGAGTTCTATTTTGCAGTTGTTTTACCTAAATAAGGTTTTTACTATATTTTTTGGACTTTGCCATATTGTTTTTGTGACCTTGGGGCCATCTGCCAAGTTTGAAAAAGAGGGAATTGACTGCAAAAGAGTAGTAGCATAGGGCCTCATTACAAGTGTATAAATCAACTTATTAAGCAAGCAGTCTTGCAAGTGGCCACACAACCTTTGACTTGTCTAACTCCTGATGGCTTAAAAACATAAGCATTAATAACGGAATCGCAATTAAAACTCTGTGGGTCATCACAGCTCTCCTAGTGTTTTCTTACACACACACACACACACACACACACACACACACACACACACACACACACACACACACACACACACACACACACACACACACACACACACACACACACACACACACATACACATTTGGGATATGTTTTCAGACATACTCTTGATTTGATTAGTACGTATCCTTGCAAATGTGATTGCTTGCAGGATAGAAGCGCGCGACGACGTAGTGTCTGAACAGGTTTGGAATATTCTTTTTATATCTATGCATGGTTGAATGGTGTTGAAATATGGCCCACTTCCCCTTTTGTGATTCCAAAAAAAGTGAGGGAGGGTAGACGTCAAGTGTGAACACCAGGTTGACTTTGACTCTTTAACAGTGGTTTGCCAACTTAAATGCAGGGATTTACCACTTTGTTCCAAGTTATAACAACTGGCTATAGTGGTTCTTCTGTGACGGTTGAGTACACTGTCGGACCGGCTAGTTGAAATTATTTTTCAACGTTTGCTTGAGTTGATCTAAACAGGCACCAGAATCAATGTTTAGCCCTAGCTCATGCATGGTAGCCATGCATGTGCATGACGTGTTTTGGGAGATAACTGGAATAAAGCTGGAGCGCTAGAGAACTGGAGAACTGAAATAATTTAATCTTTGAAGCGAGTTCCCCTCCGCTGAAACGTGCCGCGAGGCTGGCACTTTCTCCATGAGAAAACAATGGAGGAGTGGGTTGCACACGGTATCAAACAGCGTCTCAAGTGAACAAGCCTTTACCATATTCAACTCCACGCCAGCACTTCTCCAGTTGTTTCTGCTCACCGCCACAATATTATTTAAATCCACTGATATTTTCTGGGCTGACTAAGATTCGGATTGGTTAGTTAGTTATTTCGTGCTTGATGTCAGATAGCCTTACGCAAAACATAATGTAGCGTTATGCATGTCAATTATGTATCAGGTCGATGAATTAAAGATCTTCTGACGTTTATTTTCGTCAAATTCGTTAGCACCTGCTATAAATAATCCAGGTCCACCATAGCACCCCAGGGCAGAATGTTCTGGCAACGCTGCTGTTTGCTACAAACCCAACATCAACAACGATGCTCAATATTTTGACTTGAGATGAAAGTAATATCTAGGTAACTGTGGTATGAATAAACCACTCCGGTGGGTCAAGTTATTTGAAAATATTGATGGGGGAAAGCCACCCCATCATACTTTATTTTCCAATAACAAGACACTGTCGTGGTCCATTCCTTATTTATTATATGAGAAAAATCTCTCTGCCTGTCCGAGCAGCCATGCTCCAACGGGCAGCAAGCCAGCAAGAACCCCCCACGCCCCCAGGGTTACAGAACAGAGACAGGGAAACAGAACATTGACAATATAATCACATCACTGATTTCAGTCGACTGCATGACCTGCCCGCAGTAACACAATGCTCAATACCTAAAACATGGGCTCAGCGGAGCATCAACCTACGCCGAGCCCAGCGAAGCCCCCCCCCCCCCCTCAGAGCCCCTTAGGGCGCATGGCCTGGGAAGGGTTAGGAGTTACCTGCTATATTGTGACATGTCACACCCTACCTCATCCCTTTTACAGAAAATCGCTGAAAGATATTCAATAGCTGCTCCTCTGCCCTTTGCCAACATTTGCAGCACATTTGGGGTGTGACATTTGTTTGTTTATAAGTGACTTGCATTTTTTTGCTAGGCCACGCCCACTGCAACACCACTTTTAGAAAAATTGGTGTGAAAATTGGTCTGTCCCCAGCTCATTGCCAAGCTTTTGTCCATCCGTTCAGACCTTATGTGTATTTGTGTGATACACCACACCTTCTTTTCCTAATTGTAGTGAAAAGTTGAACGTGCTGTAGGAAAGATTTTTGAGCTATTATTTGAGTATCATTTCTTAGAAATGGCATAGCCGTCCATCAGCTATTCACGAGTGAAATGCGCTGTGAAAATGTCGTTACTAGGTGACTGCACCTGTATCTGTGTGAGACTATTTGCATGAAATAGCTTTGGAGAAGCGTTGTATGAAAAGCAACCCTACTCAATGGCGGAGGAATGTATGGAGGTTTTGCTCTCATCTGCTCTCTCTTTCTTGAAACTTAGCTATAGCCCCTTTAATCAAAAATTCTCAGCCAATGACTAATGTCCCCACCAAAGTTGGTGTAAATCCATGTATTTCTTGTTCCTATGGGAGACATTTACTGAGGTTTAAAGGAAATAAGTTTATCTGTTCTTCCTTGAGAAATGACCAACAGTTCTACCAAATTTACTGCAATGTTGCCATTACTTTTCAGGTCATGTTCACATATGGACAAACAATCAAATAAATATTATTTTAGAGTTGCGGATTTGTTTATCATTCAGAGAGACAATTATATTTCATCGATTTGGTTTGGTTCTATGACTTTGATTTTATTCGCTTCCAAAGAATGTGGACACACAAAAGGCATAAACACCCTGGGATGTGCGCATTTTGAATCCCATTGGGTTTTGCTGAAGACAGACAAAGAAACGGATATGACAGCCAAGGAAATTGATATCAACAATACCATTAGAAAATAATGAAACATAATTATATTATAGTGGTCATCAAATATTATCCCTAAGTAATGTAATAAAAATGTATTAATACAACTGTTTTGACAGAACATTGATTAGTATCATTGAATCCATCTTCAATAAATTTATTCAGTTTCTTTAATCTGGTCTTTTTAAATGGTGTCTGTTTAAATTGTTATGTGAGAGGCTACTAGATGCTCTCTAATGTTTCAGACGATATGTCGAAAGCTAGAGATTAAGGTGCAATTTCAAAGTATTAAATATTTAATCAACAAGTGTTGGCAGCCCCATGTCATTTACGGTGGTGCTCTTTATTGTGTGCTTGCTTTATCAAAGCCATGTATCTGCGAAGGTCTCTCTGCTGCACTCACACCAGTGGATAGTCTTATAAAACTGTCAGCCAGAGTGAGAGGCAAGGTCATATCAGCCCACCCTATCTCTGCTTCTAGATCCTGCTCGAGGATTTATTGCTTTGTAGAACCTGCCACAGCAACAAAGTTTGGAATTCATTTTAAAATATAGCACGTCATATTATCCTTTTCTAAAATGGTAATATTCCACATTTCGTCCTAAGCACATGAAGATACAAAGTCGACCTTAATGTTGGCAAAACTGAGAACCTTGTCACAAGTCAAGCCCATTTTAGGTTCTCTACAAAAACTTGATTGACTGAACAATCAACGAACCCGTTTCAGTTGCAAAAAGAAATGGTTTTCCAAACCCAACCACTTTTTATCAACCCCTCCCTTTTAGATTCATCAGAACTTCTGTTATTGATCAATCATACATTAAAATTGTGAATGTGTTCCTAAATCCTACCAAAAGTAGGAAGTTATCAAGTTTTTATTACTAATTTATTATTAAGATGCATCATAGCATCTCTTACTCAGATGTACAGCAGGACGCAAATTATGCTCAGTCACCATGTAATTGGTTGTTAAAGCTGTTATGGTAGATTGGAAAGTGCATCCACAATTTCTGCCTGTCTGTCTCTCTTTCTGATCATCCCTTTGTGTTTGTGTGTGTTTGTGTGTGTGTGTGTGTGTGTGTGTGTGTGTGTGTGTGTGTGTGTGTGTGTGTGTGTGTGTGTGTGTGTGTGTGTGTGTGTGTGTGTGTGTGTGTGTGTGTGTGTGTGTGTGTGTGTTTGCGTGTTTGTGCTTGTCCGTTTTTGATTACAAGTGCGTGTTTGTATTTGGGTGGGTGGATCAGGCCACATTATTGAATTTTCACAGAAATGCAAGTAGAAGGAGAAGAAAAGATGGTTAAGTGGGACAGAGCAAGGTTTCCGCTGAGCTTCAGACCAGGAGCCTAGCTTTATAATGAGCTTTGTAATATGCTCATCTCTGTCATCAGTAGCTGAGGAAGAGGGCAATAGACCGTGGCAGTAGTTTTATTTTTTTCTTTCATGCTAGTACAATAAAATAAAATAAATCTGGCCTCTCAGCCAAAGAGTAACGGATGTTAAGTACGTATTTGCACAGCCGCAGACACACATAAAAGCACACACACACATGCGCACACGCACACACACACACACACACGCACGCACACGCACACGCACACGCACACACATACTGGCAGCTTCATTAAATTCAGTTCAGGCTTGTTGCTTGGCATTTCCATTCATGCAATATGATGCAGTCCAGTGCAGTTATAAGTGCAGTTGTAGCTGCTGTAACCCAGTTTTTTGTAATCCTCAGTCAAATCCCCTGTCATAGTTGGCTCGCTGTCAGGCCCGTGGCCTGGTTGCTGCTCTATCGTCTGTCTCTCTTCCTCCGTTTTCCTTTTCTGATTCTCATTTTGCATTCTGCTTTTATTCCAAAGTACATCCAAGCAAACTGCCCATCGAGTCTGAAGGAACAGAGTAATAAACCCAGCTCCAGTTCCCCCGGGTGAGTGTCTGCTTCCTGCAGTGCAGTCGCCCTCTGAACCTTATCTAACATCGCTAGCTAATCACTACTGCTCACTCAAATGACTATGGCTTTGAGGTTTGCAGCAAGTGAGAAAATACACGACAGATGTCTACATTCTCTGTAGATATCTGTGTGTTCATTCTGAGTCTCAAGTTGACTGTCTGACTTGCTGCTTGTACTTTGCAGTACTCAGGGATAATTGTTTCTCCCCTGCATGAATCAGGTAACAAAACTGCGCTCTCGGATTAGTGTGATTTCTGAACAATTAGGAGATTTCTGCTATTTGAACGCATTTGCTAAATCCACAACTGATTCAAATCAGGCTTCTGGCCTTGTCGTGTTTTCCAGGGTTCTTCATACTTGACTCTACAGCGTGTTTATTGGAAGACGCCTCTTGTGTTCCGGTACAGTCCTCTTATTGCCTCCTCTCTTGATCCTGGTGCTCGGCTAGGATCTGTTAGTGCCAAAAAGTTATAACCTTCTTTCCTGCCGCATGAATCATGTGGATGCGGCTTGAATTACTGGCTCAAAAGGAAACTGCATCTGAGAGCCACAAGTTATTTGTCCATATTGACACGGGAATTGCAGAAAAGAGAAGTCCTGTCTGAAATACTTGAGAAAGGGCTTATTGTGTTCATTTAGCACGTGGGCTACAGAGTTATTTTCCTTTGGTCCATATTTTGGCACTGATTCAGGGGCTGTCTGGCTACAGTACACCTGCGATTGGAAAACAATTCCAACCTTTTTATGCAGCCTGTTGAATCGTGGGCCCAACACGTTTTTGTACAGTTCAGGCTATGGACAATGTCTACAATGCACTCTCCAAAAATAATAACTGCAGAAATGTGAGGCTTTGTGCACTTTAAAAGATAAGCGCATGATAGTGTCACTTGTTGTATCAGAGCCATTTGTCTTTTCAAAGTGTGCACACCACAGGGAAGTTGGCTCTAAAAAAGCACTCACCTGATAAGGAGCCAGAGCACTTTTTTAACATGACACTAGTCTATGGCCTATTCGAGATTTCTCCGCTGCGCGTCGGGGCCGGACAACGCCCCTTAACAGTGGTATAATGAGCACATACCACAGCCTGGCGTGATCTATTGCTTAAATATAGATATATATATATATATATATATACTATATATATTTATATATATATATAAATAGAAAAACATCTTTGGGCCCTTTCTGTTCCTCTCAAACTTATCAGTTAATTGGTTTTCAGTATCAGTTCAGAGGGAACTTGTGCCAGGGAATGATATATTTTTTGAATATATATATCACAGTCAAATTCAGACCTATCAGAAATTGATACCTTTCTTGAAATATACAAAAAAATAATAGTTATCAGCGCTATAGCATTTTGATTAATACAATACAACACAATACAAACCTGTATTGATGTATTTATATAATAAAAAAGCATGAATTCTGTATTAAGTACATTAGATATCATAGATATTTCTGCATTCATACAGCACTTTTCTAACCAGTGGCCACTCAAACCGCATACAATATTGCCTAACATTCTCCTATCCATGCACACATTCACAAACTGCCGGCGGTGTCCATCATGCATTGCAACAGCCAGCTCATCGGGAGCCGTTAGGGTTTGGGTTCTTGCTCAGGGACACCATGACACTCGAGGAGATGGTGGGGTTCAAACCAGAGATCTTGCGGCTGACAGTCAACCCGCTTTACTTTCTGAGCCACTGCCTCCCATCAAATTGAGCTCCTCAAAATGGGTCCATTGACTTGAGCTACTACTGCAGTGCAGCATCAGGGGTTAAACATCCATCCTCGGGATCTTATTGACCCACGAGGGGGAAATCCATCTCTGGATAGTTTTCCCCGCAAGGAGCTTTTATAGCCAGAGCAGAGGGTCAGTGATACAAAGAAGTATCGCCAAAGCTAGTAATAATTTACTGCTGTCTCTTCCTTACTTTGCCCATCGACAGTAAATTCCATTTAATAGCCGGGTAGGATAGTGTATTTAAACATCATTGACATAAAAAAATGCCGCACTCGCCTTATCTTTGATAATTATATGCTCATAGCGGAACAAATAAGTTGGCATTCCTTGTTTTAATGATATGCAAATATATTCTCCCTGTAAAGTATCTATATTTTTCTAAACAACAAAATTCCCTGATATAAGACTCAATGGAATCGGCAACCCTCTAAAAACAGCTCCCTTGCAGCTTCTAAAGAGCCTGTGCACTTCAATAGTTGATTGGTTGATTAATGGTTGCTGTCTCGTTCTTGGAACCTAGCGGTGTCTTTGCCAACTGAATCTCACAGTGATGATTACAGGATAACCCTCCCCACACAGTAATTAATCAGCCCAAAAGTAGACTATTTATTCAGTGACAAGACAACACGACAACTCCCCCCAGAGCATGTGGCAAGGATTTACCATAATAAACAATAATAAAAAATCTTACATGGGTGGGTGCTCCAAATTAATATTCATAATATTGATTCCCAGTTAGTCAATCGAACATCCACCAAGGTGTAAGACTGCATTCACACCTCATTATTTTATTATTCCTTTGCTAACAAAACAGACTCTGCATGCTTTCTTGAGAGAAGATATTTTCGGTAGGAGTGGTTGACACAACCTTCTGTTTATTTAAAACAATCCCCAGACCGCAAACCATCTTGTTTAGCACCAAGCATTTTTCTGTTGTTACGTGACTGAAAAGACAACAAGAAGCATCTTCTGGATTGTGGAAGTAGTGTCTGAATACCATGTCAAAAGCAGAGCAGATGACAGCTGTCTGGCAACTGGAGCTGCATGCTAGTTTGATCCTCCTGAATCAAGTGTTAAAGCGTCCTTGAACTCTTTCTGCATTGGGGACCAGCCTGTGAAATAATGTGTGCATGGTTCAATGTGAGGCATACCAATGTAAATCAATGTCATGGCTTTATAATAATAATAATAATAATAATAGATTCAATTTATGTTGCGCTTTTCTCACACTCAAAGCGCTTAATATATATATATAGGTTTGATGTTAATGCAAATCTTCTATTTCATCCTTTATGTGTATAGACCTAGTCCTAGTCATTCAAATGGGTATTAGGTCATAAATGTCAAAACTTGTTATTCTGTATTTTAAAACGAGGAATTACATTGTAAAAAATGTCATCCAGCAGCAACATCCAGCTTTCCTGATATACATTGTATCCTTCTTTTAATTCCAAACACAACATTTGCTTCTGTTGAGTCTGATATGAAGCAACAGCAACAAGAATAATATACAATATTATACAGTATTGTTCAATATTTGTGTAGGATGATTCTAAAAGCTGCTACACTGTGGATTTAAAAAGCGTTTTCCCATGACATAATTTAGAACAAGAGACAATCAAACAGCATGTAGCCCCTTCCTTCTAAAGGAAATCTCTCTGATGCTGTCCCCTAGTGGGACACACACATTAGTTGATGAGTTGGCTACTTCAATTTCACATCGGTACAAATCATGAGATTTATTGTTTTTAGAGTTGATTAAACCCTGGCCACAAATGGTGCTGTTTGTCATACTTCATTGACAGGATCCCGTGGTGTTTGAATTGATTTAATGTAATTTGGGAACAACCTTAATCTCCTCCAGGTTTTCTAATGTCATCAATCAAATGCTATCCCACTTCATTAACCATAATATACGTCGCTTTGACACGATATACCAATATAACCTACAGTCCCTAAGGAATTTACCTCTCAATATGGAGAACAGTATTATTTCACAACTCCCTCACAAGCAGACCCAGGCATTATTCAGCCACTGACCAGGTAGGCAAAGTAAATCACCAGTCAGCATTGATTCTGTTCTCAGTTGTCTCAATTACACCAGAATAATTATAAGAACGCTGGTATATGGATCTGTTTCAGGGAGCCAGCTCCCAGATGATAATCACTTCTGGACATTGCAAACTCACTACCAGTTCCAAATTAGACACAATCATCTGGAATTCGGAAGTATTACAGAGAGATCAAATGAAGAGATCAAATTAATGAATGTATTTAATAAGAATACAGGGAAATTCGATGCTTTACAAGGATTATAATAACAAATTAACTACATATGCTGCAGCAAATGCAATTTATGTCAGGTTAATAGTATGTTTTGGCCTGTAACCTGTGCTGTAACCGTTCTACTGTGAATGGGGAATGAGCCATTTGGGCCATTAGGTTTCTGATGCTAGGCTGAACCAGTTGAGAGGCAAGGTTGTGTGCATGAGTTTGTGGGACGGAACAGTGGCGATGTCGCGGACAGTGTGGCTTTGCATACAGCAGCTCTCATTTGAGACATTAGATTAGACGTTAGGCATTCACTTGCAGCAGAGAAAACTACAACTAGAAGCTCACTTTCACCCTCCCTATGATATCTCTTCAGAAGAATATGCATTGCCTGTGCAGTGGTAGTGGTAGTGGAGTCAAGAGATAGTATTTTCAGTGACCATAAACAGAGACTGCTGTGTGTGTGTGTGTGTGTGTGTGTGTGTGTGTGTGTGTGTGTGTGTGTGTGTGTGTGTGTGTGTGTGTGTGTGTGTGTGTGTGTGTGTGTGTGTGTGTGTGTGCGAGTGTGTGTGCGTGTGCGTGAGTGTGCGTGCGTGCGTGCGTGCGTGTGTATACGTGTGTGTGTGTGTGTGTGTGTGTGTGTGTGTGTGTGTGTGTGTGTGTGTGTGTGTGTGTGTGTGTGTGTGTGTGAGAGAGGGGAAGGCTCCACTTTGGGAGCATGCAATGTTTTCTCCGTCCCCAGCTCCCGCAGCAAAACCACACAGAGCACCGGATCGACCATTTTCCTGCTGCACTTAAATATTTCATGCATCCGAATATTATCAGGAAACTTTCTATAGAAAAATATTTGTTTCCAACCCACCATCCGCGCACCTTCAAACTTTGACTTTGGCTTTGGCAGACCCTTTGGAGCATGTGATCAGAGTAGCATAAAAGTGGTAGTCTAGATGGTAAACAGAAAGACCGGTGGTCGCACACAGAGGTCCAATGCCAAAAACATAAACCAATTTATTTACAGAATGAAAATACACTACAAATCGAGTTATTGGTGCCCTTTAAGATAGGCTTGTCAGCAGCAAATAATTGAGAAGGGAAGAGACAAAGAAAATCTTCACAGAATGGCAGCAAGCTGTGTTGATCCATTTGGAGGACATTTGACTTGAAAAGGGTAAACATCACAGTACATTCATGTAAATTGTGTCAAAGAATGCAAGTTAACATTGAATATGTATGGATTTGACACACATACGCACACACACACACACACACACACACACACACTCACGCATGAACACAAACGCATGCACACACACCAGCAAACACACACACACACACACACATGATCATATTCTATAATTGGAACACATTGAAGAGGCTGCAGGAGCAAAAAAACTTTTCTACGCTGATTACATTGTGAGCCTGCCTTCCCAAAAGTTTGCTTAATTGAATTCATTAATTTAAGTCTTGGCTGAAGACCACTTGAGTTGTCCCTGTTAGAATTACAAATTTTAAATTGGATATTATATCAGGGAAAAACCATTGACACAGGGTCAATTTATTGGAAAAAGTTAATTTAATTGAAGTTTAGATGATGGGATGGCAAGCAGCCTGTCCTAGATGTTACTAACGTTTATATTTCAGTTATGACTAAATAAACCAAGTCGTTGAGCAGGAGAAACTGGGATGAGCCCTTCAGAACCCATTAGGGGAGTAAAATGATAGCATGTGGCAAACTACCTGTTCTTTTGTTCCAATCAAAGTGTGGTGTCAAACCCAGAGCTATGATGTATTATTAAATTGCTGCCATACAGTAATTCCACAGGATTTGATTTATTTTCCGATAAATGATGAATGTGTCATCTGTACAAATTCCACAATTAAGTTAGGAATGAAAAAGACCTAGAGCGCGTAAACCATAATCAGTAAAGGTATATTCATAACATGCCACATCGGGCAAGATACTGTATTGGGGATGTTTTGTTATTCTCCTAGCAAAAAGGCACTGGGTTCGATACACAGCCAACCTTTAGCCTACCTAGACTAGAGCAGGATGCCCTCCTAACCCTAACCTTACCTGTTTCTTAATGAAGTGTATCTGAACTCATCTAACGCATTCATCGCGATATCCACACTGTAAGACTTATATGTACATTTACAGAGAAATTATAACAGTAATCTACTATATTTAGGTTTTACAGTAGAATGCTGTGAAAACATTTTGGGAGTCTCAATGCTCATTCAAGCATTTCATCAGTCAATGCGTAAATGTACAGCCATATACTGCAAGTAGAAAAGAATCTTGGGAAAATAACGTTGGCCTTGGTGCAGTTGAGGGAAATCGGGCACCGCCACCGAGATTCTTAGGGTGGTGGGATAACCTCTGTGATGGTTGTGTGATCTGGGAGATGAAATAAAAGGCTGCTGTCGTAGTCAGGCAGTGTAAGGGGAGCAAGAGCACAAATCAATTACAATGGAAATTTCATTGTTCCATATAAGGCATTTGTGAGTTGGTACCAACACTTATATGGCTAGAGGCTAGGTGCTTCCTATATATCCGGTTAACTTCCAGTAGAAGCTAAATGCCAACATGCTTGAAAATGATCTTTTCACATCATGCTATCTACACAAACTAATTCATATAAAAGCTAAGACTCCAAGGAGTCTAGGTACAAGCCTTATCATTTAGCTGCCAGTAGATTAGTGTAATATTACAGTGACATGCTGTATGTTGAGATTACATCAAGCTACTGTATTTATATTCTACAGTTATATAACTTCAAATAAACAGTACCTTACTGGCGAAATTGCTTCAACTACATCACCGCTGGATCTGTTGTAGGCTAATGTTAATGAGGCATACAGCAAAATAGCCCTCCCTCATCTTTGGATCTGACCACAACCTGATACACCTCCTGCTCCTGTAAAAGCCTCACGTCCATCTTCTATTATAGGACTGAGACCTCATTGGTCTCATTCACAGGAGAATAATGAGGCTCTGCAGGGCTGCTGGGATATTCACAGACTGGAGTTTCCTCTGCAATTCACATGGCAAGGACATTCATGGTTTCACAGATTGTTTAACAGGGAACTTATGCAAGGACATGTTGTTCCAACAGAGACTGTATGCTGTTTCCCCAACATCAAACCCTGTGTCACCAGAGACAAAAAGGTCTCCTTGAATGAGAAAAAGGGAGCCTTCAAGAACGGAGAGGGAGAGGAGATGGAGAGGAATCAGAGACAACTCAAGGAGAGGGTCCAGCAAGGCAAGGGCAGCTACCTGACGAAGCTGGAACATAAGCTCCTGCACAACAATTCAAATCCTCCAACCGTTCTCTCCATCCTTAAGGTGCCAACACACAGCCCAGATTTAACCAACGACCAACTGCCTTCATCCGGCCACTCCGTTGCTCAGACACCAACACTTTCAGACTTTGCAATGTTGAACCGGACCGGACACCGTCCGCACGGTTCCAAAAGCTTCCAACACAGCTGAACACACGGAACAGATTTGTTCCCGAACTCGTCCGAGTTTCCCCAAACATTTCAGAAAAATAAAACGGTTGGGCCAGTGTCTAGCTGTCCTTATCGAAAACCACCACATCCAGGCAAGGCAGTGGATCCTGATGGTGTCATCACGTGGGTACTCAATGCTTGTGGCGTCCAGCTGTGCAGAGTACTCCAGCACATATTCAACATGAGCCTGAGTATTAAAAGGCTCCCTGGGCTTTAGAAGACATCCTGCCTTATTCCCTTCCAAATGAGAGGTGTGCCCTAGTACCTACAAAGACTATAGACCAGTGGTGCTGTCTTTTCATTTGATGAAAAACCTTGATAGACTGGTCCTGGTATCCCTTCAGCCCCTGGCTAAACCATCATTGGACCCCCATCAGTTTTGCGCAAATGTGGATGAAACCATCAAAGACCCGCTTCAACGGTGTAACCCTGCTTTATAGGTGCCCCAGAGGGGAGGGTCCTGTCACCTTTTCTGTTCACTCTGCAACTCAAATTTCACTTACTCTTCGATTGTGGGTTGCATCATCGTGGGGTAGGAGGCCGAATACAGAGGCGTTGTGGACTCCTTCATTGAATGATGTGGACTGAACCACCAGCAGCACGACACTGGCAAGACGAAGGAGTTGATGGGGTCTTCTGCAGGGGGGAAAGAACACACTACATCCGTCACCATCCAAGGGATGGATGTGGATACTGTGCAGGTACGTCAGAGTACACCTGGCCAATAAACAGGACTGGGTGAAGAATACATAGGCTGTGTAGAAGGAGGGCCAGAGCCGACTCTACTTTTTGCGGAGGCTTTCGGACAATCCATGTCTGCAGTTCCATGTTCTACCAGTCTTTGTAAGCCGGTGCTATTGTCTTTGCCATTGTGTACTGGGGAACCAAGGTGAGCTCAATCGAAGCCAGCAGAATCAATAGGCTCATCAGGAAGGCTGGCTCTGTCCTAGGGGGAGAAGTTTGATTATCTGGCGGTGGTGTCAGCGAGGAGGAAGCTATGCAAATGTCGGACCAACATGGATAAGGACTATCATCCTCTCCGTGTTGTTCTGGTCAGACACAGGAGCACCTTCTAGCAGACTGATACCACCACGATGTCCCACAGAACACCACAGGAAATCCTTTCTCCCTGGGGCAATCCAACTGAACAGCTCAATTTCCCCAGCCCAAAAGAGGGACAGCTGAGGCCCGGAAATCGAACCATGAACATCACCATCATCGATTCTGTACGTGCATAGGTTTTTCTGAAACTCTCATTCAACTCTGTGACATTTACTGTGTTAAACTGGGATAGTTGAACATTGTATATTTGGATTACACCTGAGCATTTTCTTATGCTAACATAACTAGTTTACATTTTACTTATGATACCTAGCGTTACCGGTCACATTTTTAGCTCTACACACATGGTTATTGCACATACTGATACTCTTTTGCCATTTTTCTCTTATATCGAATTGCAGCTATTGCACAATGATTACCCACGGGATAAACTAAGTAAATGTCATATATTATCCTTACTCTGTCACTGAGTATAAAACAGTCACCAAAAAACATATTCATTGATGTTGAGATAATAATCATAATAATTACTATAATACTAAACATAATCATCATCCTCAACTTCATCAGCATCATCATCATAATACTAAATACTAGTAGTAATAATAGCTATTAATAATAATAATATAAATATAATAAATAGGCCTAGTACATATTTGTGCAATATGTCATAATTAATAAATTACTTGTAAGCCTCTATTCGCTAATGAGGGGACTGCATACCGAAGACCCCCACTATCAAATCCCGTGACCGCAGTAGCCTATTGCACCTTGTTCCGCGTAATCTGTTAATATGGAAACATGATCTGAGCTGCTGTGAGTGTTAATGCAACATGCTTGGAATGGCAAATCAACCGTGAATTGATCATATGATACCTCCCTTGGATGAAACGAAACTCAACACTGTACCGGATTGCATTGCCGTATAGGGACAGAGGGATGATTGTATGCGGCTGGTCCAAAGTGACGTGTGCAGTGCACTGAAGTAGCCTACATTCCAGGTTTGGGAAGGTAACTGCTGCCTTGTCTTGCGCTGGGAGATAGTCAGACACACGCTGCATGTCGGGATGTCGGCATGGCTTGCACCAGGAGAACCAAAACTTTGGTGTCCACATGCGTGATACTGAGTGGCATGACCAATATCGTGTGTTTGCTCTATGTCGGATGGGTGACTAATTATATCGCTAACATATACATCAAAGTGCCGATGCCGATAGCGGAGAAAAAGTTGGATGGCGACAAACGGGGTGACACTCTCCGGATCATCGAGAGACTGGATCGACTCGAGAGTGTGGTCAACCAGCACATACAAGGTAACGTTCACGGCGTTTATCATTATTTAATTTTTCTGCCTATTCATATTATTATTGTTGTTATTATAATGATAGAGGTGTGTGGTTTTTGAGGACATTCCAAACCCCCCATGCTTTCATCAAGCCTACATTTGGAACTTTTAGCAGGTTGTGCCTCCGTGCCATGCGCATTGTCCAAAATCCACAGCTTTACTTATATTTTTACATTACGCACATCTTCAACTTTTTCAAACGGTACTTTGCGGGGTTGGAGTTGTGTGCGGGGTTAGTTTATTTGATGGCTCGGCTTTCCGTTTTCTTTTATCCATATTAGATTACGCATATGGCGCGGATCCGCCTTCATGATTCCCAAGTCATGCATGGAACCCAACAGACTTCCTAACAGCCATAAACATAAGGTTATACGCTAGGTTATCCTGAAACCTCTTCCTCCTTAATATAACACGATTCTCATAAACATAACAAAATAAAAAAATAGATCTCAATAGCCTCTTCTGTTATTGTTATTATATAATTGACTGTGGATATTGCATAATGTTTAACCTTGCAATTTGCTAATGTCTCAAGACATTTAAACTTAGGGGCATTTTCAGCATCCATTATTTTTAATCGACGTTAATACGAAATATGACCTACATGTCATGTAAAATTCCACATTTGGCAGAATATATAAAGAACATGTTTAATGTAGCCTAATAACCTAACCTAACCTCAATCCCGTCATCTGCTGAATGGGTCCTTGTTTATATTGTGCAAAAATATGGAATACGCCTCACATGTAGATGTGGCTCCCTAATGAGGCCCTTACACTGTCCATGAGAAAATATTCAACATGCAAACAACAGTGTGAGAAGTCCATATTTTTGCCCCGGCAAAGGCTGACTAGAAATCTCTAAGAATATCCTTTCCTCCTCGGTATGTCTCCACCGGTAATGAGGTCAGACCGTGTCCTTAATGTCTTACATTCACCCAAGAAATATATAGATAAAAAAGAAATACATTTTGTATCCTTTCCCATGTTTATTATCGCTATGATGGTTGCTGACGACACTGAAGCGTGCCATCAGCTCAGCCAAATACGTGTCTCGCACCACCAAACACAGTTGTAGGTCCTACCACGAGCCTAACCCAGAGAGACAGCGTCCGTAGCACTGCAGGGCGCGAGTACAACGCAAGGGACTGAAGACAAAAAACGGTGACTGTCCCGGAGCAGTGCCTCATTTGTGTGCACCAGTGCCATTGGGGGGCTAGCCAAAATACAGCACTGCGATCGCTTCTTGAGGATGTTTAGAGCAAACAGCAGAGTGTCAGGGAGGGAAGTGGTAGCAGTGGCACGTATGTAGTTGTACCACTGCACTCCTCACTACTCTGAGTGGAGTTAATGAGAGGGGAGCATCTGTTGGAAAGCGGAGAAAGGCGAGCCCACACACGCCCACTGTGCAAGCTGCCTGCTGCACTCTCCTGCCTTTATGAAACAAATGGCTATTGCTACGTGCGTGTGGGTAATATCATCTCACTTACAGTAGAGCTCACTTCATGGTGGCCTTGGCTCACTCACTTGCACTGGAAAATCAAAGCTAAACGTGAATAAGTTATTGTTGACGATGACAATGACAGTTAATGCTAGTGTTCATTGTGACTTCAATGTCATAATCATATTATGATTTTTCTAGCCCACAGGGGAACATTGAAAACAATTCTGTTTCATGTGGATACATTATTATTTTTCTCCTTTTAGTGGCAAATCTACCTTGTGTGCTTTTTTCTTGACGGTAAGCTTGTTGTTCAACCTTGTAATATCAGCATGAGTCACAGATGATAGAACAAGTCATGTTCACATGTAATGTGTTCTCGAAATGACAGCAAGTATGTTTGGCTATCCATTGCATTCTGTTTGCTGTATCACACCAACATACACACAGACACACACACATACGCGCAGACATACACACGCATGCACGCATCCACTCACCCACTCACTCAGTCACACACACACAATTAGCTATTTTATGTTTTAGGATATCAGGTATCTCACACTGTAACCATAGCACAGTGGACCTGTTTCATCAAATTGTAGTTGAATATTGATTTCCAGTTTAACGTATAATATTCTAATTGCCTTGACTGATATTTAGAACCCATGTACATTACAATTTCAATCCATGAAACTGCAGTTGTAAAAGCTTTCATTCGTATATCATCCCATATATTATATTTGTCTGTTTGACTCTAAGTCTGCCTTCCATCATTTCAGCACCAATTTACCTGAACATGATATTTGCCCTTCTGAAGATCAACCCAAAATAATTAAAATCAAAATGTGGTAAATAAAGTGTTTACTTCTAAGGCAATTTATTTTGCAGTCTTTAACCAACATCACACTCGAGGTTGTGCTTGCTGTAAAAGTGAATGTCAGCACGGCGTGGCCTGCAGCCCGGTACCCACGACAAAATCAAAGTCATGCTGATGTTCAGCATTACAGCACAACCTTGAACGTGATGTTGCCTGTGTACCACGGTTTAACTAGCCCCGTTCATTAGTCAACAGTAATAAGCGACAACAGATGATGATTTGCTTGTTTTATCGATCATTTGTTTGGCTCCGCTAACACAAATTGTTCTGCAACTGCGCTTTGAATGGACTGTGGCCACTCATAAACATTTTCCTGCACATTAACGTGATGCTTTGTGTAGGGCTACAAGCTGGCCAGCTGCTTTGCATCATGTTTGTCTGTATCTGTACACTTATTGTGCAACCAGTGAAATAAGTGTCTGTTGACTGTTGATGGGGGTTTGAATCGGTTATAAGAAATACCTGTACAGCAAGTGGTGCATATTAAAGACCTAGTGCATTTGTATTCAATGGCCCTGATCAGACATAGTGCGTTTTAGCAGCCCAGGGTGGCTTTTTGGTATTGTTTTCAATGAAAGTGTCGCGTTTTGCTCACTGCTTTCGCCTTACGAAACACCTCACCGTTTTCTGCTCCGTGTGCCTCGCTTTCGCCTCGAGATGAACAACTTTAACTCAGAGCCGAAATGCGCCCAACGTCATTCGCGGTTCTTTCAAGCGCCAATCGAGTGGCGGCCCTTCTGTGGTTGTAACGACAACACGTGAAAACAACCTGGAGGAGAACCTAGCGCACCTGTCTATTTTTTATGAAGATGTTTAGATCAATTATATATGTTTACAAAGATGCTAGCTGCTTTTTTTTTTGCTTTTTCCTCACATTTTGCAAAACTCACTGTTTGTTCAGGGCCTAAATCAACACTCGGAATGGAATGCCTCTTGATCAATCAACTCACTTTGTCAGAAGTACATTGTGTATAATTCATTTCACAAATGTTCTCTTTAATTTAGTATTGAACGATGTAGAATGACTAGAATTCTAACACACTTTAGTATAGGACAGATTTGACACAATAGGGGTTGTACATTGTGAAATCACATCACAAAACTGCCTCAATTTCGGAAATATAGGAGAATAGGAATGTGGACTTATGTTTACTCATTGTTAAACTTTAAGGTGTGTCCACACCAAAAGATAAGCATATTTCTGGGGCGGCACAATATCATGGAAAGTCAATGCAAAAACATGTAAAATCTTCACTCCTCCTCTAAAGAAGGACGTGTATACTTTGTGTTTCACCCAACCTAATTAAAACTCGTCAAACTCGTGAGAGTAACCCGAGGGTCGGTTTTGGCGTAAACACGACTTAAATTGTGAAAATAACAATGACAATTATACAATTAACAATTTCATCATCATTGCTTTTTTTGAAGCTGCAACAGTGTTTCTCATGATGTGAGACATGGCAAAACTAAATTTTGATTAGCCGTGTGTTTACAGTTATTTTACATAAGATAACTCTCTCGAGGCAACACAAAATGGCATAAAATCCCATTATTCATTCTGCTGTACAAGCCGTATAGCTGTTGAGACAGATTAAGAAATAAAAAAATGTTTTACGTGATTTCACTCCTTGAAAATAAATGTGAATGATGCACATGTGTATGGATACAACTACAAAAGTGTGTAGTAAGGTATGCTTTGTGTTGTGTTGTCTATGCCAGGATTGTTTTTAATATTTTAGTGTAAGTAATATATAGTTATCATGCACAATACTGTAACTTATAATACTCAAGTAATACAATACTCAAGTGAAAGCAAAGGGCCCCTTAAAGATTGTACGCTTGAGTCAGATTTCTCCATTTGCCTACTACTCATTACCAGAGTACTTTTCTCATCAAGAGACAGACCTTCCACTATCAACTCGTTCACCGAGCCGAAGTACTGATGAGTCATCCATTGACTTAATCTGTTCAGTGAATTGTCAGCAGTATCAAAAAAGTTTAAAAGAAATCGTACAAATGAATCTAGGCATTTTATATATAATTTTTTTTTTTGCCTGCTTAATGCAAGTGAATGTAGGGTCAAAAGTGCTACAGCTCTTATGATGCTTAATATTAATGGGTTGAAATTAGGGATGGGTCAGAATATTTGATTATTCTATTATTCGTTCCAGAGGGTCAAAATACTCTACAGATACTCAAGGGTCGATAGCATATAACCACGTTGTCTGATTACAGTTTAATTCATTTTTCACAATTGACCAGCTCTCGTCTTGAAGACCGAATCACGGCGCCATTCGCTTCAATGGGAATCGCGACGGTCTATCCTTTAAACATAAAGTGTACATATTTATAATTTCAAATTCGTCCCAGCCTTTATACCACAGATACTATAGGGTCTATACATATAACCGCGTTTTCTGATTACAGTTTAATTTATTTTTCACAACAGACAATTTGGCTGTTTGACAATTAGCAGGTAGTTTTTTTTTTGCGTTTAAGAAATTAAGTGTTTTCTTGCCGATGATCCATGGCTGCCTTTGTGAATGTCGGCACACATCGAATAATAGATTATTCGTTCATACCACCCACTGATTATTCGACCATGAAAAAGATGTTATTCACATCCCTAACTACACAAAGTGGAACAACATTTTGGAAAATCCCTTTCTGCATGTATTTGAGGATTTTGCAAAATACAAAATGCGTGGAATATTGGAATATTGCTTTAATATTAATGAGCTGCATATACTGTAGGGTTTTAAATGGCCTCTAGTAAACTCTGATTCTACAAAAATAAAAAAAATAAACCTTTGTCTATACTGATGGTTGCCCTACCAAAAAACAGGAGGCACTGAAGAACAAGAAGGCTAGGTCTTCTTTTGTTCGTGCTTTCCGGTGAATCTCGTAAATCTTGTGTTGCTGCTGTCACCTGCCTTCCACTAACACCAATCATTAATTTACAACCCATACTAACAGCTGGAACTACTTTATAATCGGTATCCATGGAAATGGTTTCTTTGGCAAAATCAGAAAGAGGCTTGACTGAGCTTCAAAATAGAGGCCTTTGGTTTATAATAACTGCATTCTACGTAGCCTACTTTTGTCTGAATTTCTTCTTGGGATTACTGTAGGTTTATTTCTAATCTGGACCCAGCTTTCAGCAAATGTCCATCTCACCTTGGAAGGAACACAGGGTCTGAGACAATGGGGGAATACGAATTAGGGAGGGCCGGTGAGAGAGGAGAACAAAGATTGTGGATGTACAGCCTCGTACTGGCATTCATGTTTCTGTATATTTTTCGGTAGCCAACCTAAAAAATCCCACTGCTACCTTCTTGCTTTCCTTCAAGCCACTCCCCCAAAACACATGACCAGCTTGCTGGCTTTAGCATTAGGTCTGCCTTGCCTTGTGGCGGACTCCATTAATTTAAAATGAGTGCATTGGCCGAATGCTTGCAGGAAGGACCGGTATGCCATCCAATCATTTAATTCGGGCCAAATTCAATTACTGGACGGGCCTATTACAGGAATACGACAGCCACAGATACTAAATAACGTAAGAAATACCAACCTGTAAATGGAAGTGAATATATATTTTAGACTACAGTAGCATCCAATTAACATGTGAAGGATCTCGATCAGTAACATGTTATCTAGACAGTGGTTGTTTATTCTCAATCCATATAATACCTCCTTATATATGTTTGATAATGATAAATTAACAAGTGGCCGATTTTGTGTGATGCCCAATTTAATTTTTTTTTTACAGTGCCCCACATTGCATTTACAAGAAGCAGATTTCGGCAGTGTAGGAATAATGATGGTGTATTCTGGAACAACGCGACTGGAAGAGGTGGGCTGCTGTCGAGTCCATTTATACATTAAGACAGTTTAAAAGGCACAATTGTGCACACCCAGCCCCGCTCCACAGGCGCTCCGAGCAGTTCACACAGAGTGCTCTGCCAAGGCCTTTGTGAAGTGTCCGCGTCTGTTGTGACGCTGTTTCAGCAGCCCTCAAGGCTGTTAACAAGGCAGAGCTGTCCATGTAGTTCTGCCGTCGCTGTGTCTGTGCGGGCCATGGGCTTTGGGATGCCAAAAGAATAATCTTTTGAATTGTAAACCGTTCGATTTTGAATAAGGTAATGTCTCGATTGCTTCGGCGTGTCCTTGGCATACCCTGCTACCTCAGTTTGATTTTTTTATTGCTTGGATTTTCTCATCCATATTTGACCACTTGGATTTGTAATGAATATTGCATTTTGAATATCTTCAACTTTTATTAATTATGTGCATTGTTCGATGTTGCGCTTGCTTTAGTTGAAACCCTGTTGAACCCAACGAGAGAAATATGTTTAAGTTTTAATTACTGTAGTTTAGATTGATATAAATGTTATACGATCAATAAAATGCACAATCAAAGTTCATGAAGTGTTGTAGAAAATTAGCAGTCGCTTCTGAACGATTATTTTTGTTAAGGTATGGTTAAAGTATATAAAATTGGATATAAACCTGGAACCATACATTACATAAAGATGGGGTGCAACACTATTTGTGTTGTTTGTACGAAAAACCCCCATAAAACAAACAGATACTGGAATCACCGCGGTGGCACCTTTCGTTGGAATTCTTAATGTTATTTTATTGAATTGTTATTGTAAAGCAGTACCCATATAGTCCCCATAGTAATTATCTCTATGTGGACTAGAGGGTATAATGTGTCTCGATTCTTTCAAATATGCAGTACATTTAGCTTGATTTAAATACCTATTGCATCAATCAGACATACCCATGCTGGGAAATGTGCTATACAGATGTACACTTGCTTTATCCATATTTAATCTAGCACTGATCTATGGACCTACAAAAAGATTTTTATGATGTCATTTTAAATACTTTTTTTCAGTACACATGAGATCAACAACATTACTTTCTGCAGGATAAGCAGTGTTTCTACCCTTTCCTTTCTTCTACCGATATATATATATATATATATATATATATATCGGTAGATATATATATGTGTGTGTATACAGTTTATACACACGTCCTCAGACTCACACTCACACTCTCACACTTAAACATATATCCATATATATATGCATCCTCATCCCCTGCAGGATAGGGGAATATCACCTTTAATTATCACCTTCCCTTCCATGGTTATTGTTGGAAGCGTTCTGGGTAGCAAGCCCTTGACTCCTACTGTTTAACAGCTCACCAGAATCTACATAAATAGGACAGAGGCCCTAAAGCTCCTATCTCGTTTCCGTAATTGGTCACTATTGTGTATTTAATAATCTTGCAGCTAACACGTTTAGCGAGAAATGATCCGTTACATGACCTAAATTGCCTAGAATGCAGTTTTGTCTCACTGTTTTCATGATAACATCATCCATCGCTTCAACATCTATGTGTCACCCAACCAATTCTATAAGAAGAAAAACTGAATGACTGGATTTAATACAATCCTGAGAGATTAGGGTTCTGTCTATTTCTAGTTTAGCCTGAAAAGCATTGTCTGACCCAAGTATGTGTCATATTTAGTAGAACACGATGCATTTATGCATCACAAAGCAGTGTCTTGCGGAGTTGACTAAAATAAAAGAGTCGTCTCTTGAGACCAAGCAATAGTGATTTACTTTCTTTAAACAATATAATGGTTTGGGATGAAGCAAAAACGCTATCAAATCTCCCTTTAGAGGAAATTTTAAGGAAGATATATATTTTTTAATCAGTTTTGATCTAAAACTAAAGCTTAATTGATATTGACTGCTGACAGAATCCTCCTGACTACATGTAATGTAATCCAGAGATGATGTGATTTCTTGCTGATGCACATGTGTTCCGTCTGAGACACAATATAGAACTCACAGCCCCTCCTGCGGCGGAAGGTAGAGGAAGGGGAGGAGGATGTAGTTAACGGGATGCACAATAGGATGTTTTTACTGTGCAGTGCCTCACATCACAGCTCCCAGAGAGACCTGAGGTTTGCATTGGATCAGTCCATTGTCCTGGGTCATAACAGTGTGCATGCTTTATCCCTGTGTTTGTGTGGCTTCGCCAGGAGCAGCTATCGTCTACCTCCAAAGACTTGCAGGTTAGGCTAATGGGGACTAGTCATTTACCACAGGGATAGTGTGTGAGTTTATGTTATATGCTATGGTCTGGTTCAGGGTACCTTGCTACCTGACGGACATTTTAGTTTGCTGGGGTATGGTAGGTAAGGGGGTTGAATGTTGAGGCCCCAATACATTGTCTTCAAATTAAACTCACTTTCTTTTTTGCTCTGCCTGATTGTGTATGGATCTGGCGGACTATTTTATCTAAAAGTAATTTACACGTGAGGCTGAGAGCAATCGAAGCCAGCAATCAAAATTGGAGCATCCAGAAAAAACGTTATAGTGATGCAAAGCGTATAAAAAGCAACTGGAAGGATTGCAGAGTAGCCGGCCCATAGGAATAACAGAAACAATGTTTGTAGATTACAAACAGTTACAGTAAATGTATAACTGTATCTGTTAACTAAATCCCACTACATTTCCCCAAAGTCTCAAGTTCTACAACGATACTACCGCTCAACAGAGTGTTTTTCTAGACTCCTAGTGCATGATAATACCAATCTGACTGTCACCTCATGAGATGTTCCCTGAAGGCTTTGTTCTTCAGATGTTTCTTTCATAGAGATTTCCACAATACAGCAGAAAGCCTTTCTTATTGAGTCACCAAAGAAGAAGCATTATAAAGTATTCTATATTGTTGCTGTTTTAAATGGTGTGTACGCTAGCCATTTCACAGCAGTATGGTAGCCATTTTGCAGCCGCTCATGCTGTTGCCATGATTACCACTTGATGAGTCAAATAGGTGGCAGTACTTCTCTGTTTGTATTTCAGATCTGTGGGTGGGTAAAAATCGTGTGTGACTTGTAACGGATATGCGTGGTGTGGTAACATACATTTGCACAGCATGAATTCAGCTCTTGAAATCTGTGCCTGTGTATACTATTTTTAGTTGCTGGATAATATTCTATGTTATAATTGTAGATCATATAGTGAATTTGCAACCGTACAATGTTTCCTCTGTAATTACACCTGGGCCACCGATTCCACCTGGTTATGCCATTGGCTATAAAGCTTTGCCCTTCAATCAAGTGGTCGTCAATGTTGGATACCTGAATGAAATAGGAATTATGTCCTATTCTATTTCCTATGCTCAAGAGCATTTAGTAAAAAAAAAAATAATAAATGGAACACAGTTATGAAGTTCATAGGCACAAATAATATCCCTATCCTTTATCTGGCTAGTTTTAACCAAGTTGCCTTATGCCACTGCAAAAGAATAATATTATCTAACGATATTTGCTTGCTAAACCATCTCTGCTTCTTTCAATAAATTTGGTTTCATGCAAAATGCCTTGCGTTGGTGGTAGCCTCTCATCGTAGAAAACATTCTTAGCCTTTCTATCATTCTCATGAACTCACCTTAAGGTTACATTCAACAAACTGTCTAAACCATGCTGGATATAGAAGATATACCGGCTGGAGAATAGCAATTCCTTCCAGGCGATGCAATGGTAAATGTAGAAGGTATAGTAATCGGATGGCATGTGTTGTAGAAAGTATTTTAAGCATATAACTTCCTTCAAGAGACATCTTCGCTCTATAAATTCAGCAAGTGAAATCTGTCCCAGCTGCTGCCGCTTCTGAATCCCCTGTGTCTTTACATTTTTCAAACCAAGTGCAAAGCATTGCTGATATTCCAGTGTTACTGAAGGGCTGACACCTCAAGCACTACCTTGGCAGCTCCCATGGCACTCACCCAGTCTCCACACTACCCAGTGAAGACATCAAATATTCACAGCTGTCTTTTACCAACACTAACACTTCCATGGAAAAATGCATGCAGTTTTGTTTTGGTTTGAAAGGAGCTGGTTTGCTGTGTTGCATAATACTAAATATATGCTTGAAAGCTGCTTGTGTTTGAATCAGACGGAATATGTCAGTGGATTACAAAGTAATTTCTTCCCTCAATCCTCTTTAGATCAGTCAGATTGCGTTGAAATGCCTCTCTATCTCACAAATCCATGGATTAACTATCTGAGTATTTATACACTCTCACTCATCATTGTCTTCAAACGTTTATTTGTTCAATGCAGTACACACATGTTGAGCATATTCTTTCACTATAAAATTCATAAATGGGGTTATAAACTATTTTACGTTAGTGCTTCCTTCCAGTTGCAACTTGAACTTGATAAACTGGAGAAAATATGTACAAATTCAGATTATTATTTTTATGCTTGGCTCTCTGGACTAATAAAGATAAACAGATTGGTATTACATAAATATCAAAAAGTAGAAAATATGGAGTACTTTAGTTTTTTCTGCAATTGGCATTTTTGGCATTTTGCCATGGATAAAGCCACCCTTAAGCGGTATATTGCTTTCAGCAGACTCACCGGATTATCCAACACAGCTACAGGAGCTGTCCTTGGCTGTTTCTGTAACTCAGTGTGATGCTATGTAATGTAATAACACTACAAGAGGTATCCCAATACCCTCACTGAAGTAAATCATTGATTGTACGGCACAAAATATTGAATTACTGTGGACATCATACTGTAATAACGCACAAAACACAACAACTGAGAGGAATGAGAGTACCTTGAATGACCCTGGATAACCCAGAACAATCGCTTGATGTGGCACATGCAATCAAGGTGCGAGAGGCAACGATATATGGGAGACATGGGAGACATGAGGTGACGGTAAGAACGGGGGAAATCCTCCCCTAGGATGCAGGTTACATTTAACCCCTGGTCTCTGAGGCGCTAACCCCCCCCCCCATTCCACCCTATGGGGATTGCCATTAAAGAGACAAGACTAGCTTTGCCACATGCATTAAGGTGCCAGATGAGTGAGATGTACAATCAATACGGTGTAACACGAGGTGTACCATTTTTCAGTGCAGGGCCGTAGGGCTTTGCACATAGATTTCTTTGTTTTGGCGGGGGGGAATATCAGTCTGTCCTTGGATGGGCACCAAATTATTTCCACATATGGGCGCAGCCTCTCTTTGTTCAAAGTACCCCAGCCAATCTGATTAAATAACTAAGTGACGCCCTTGCTCCTTCTCTCTTGCCCATTCTGGTTGGAAATCAAAAACAACTCCTGGGAGAATTGTCTTCTGTGCAAATTCTATCTTTTAATATCGTTATTCAGTCTCTCTCGGAATAAAACGTGTTGATTGCTCTGTCGATTTGTACACTTTCCTCGGGTGCTACAATTCTTGTTTTACATTTGCAGGCTGCGGTGAAACTCCCCCCTCACATCCACGATTCCTCCTTCGATTCTTTTCGATTTTGGGTGAGGCTCAAGGCCGTCAACTTAACATGGCCATATTAGATTATTAGAGAGACTACACTATCTCTAGTATGCTATCATATATGATCAAACAACTGACCACACACCCCTCATTAGTGACATTCTGTTTTACATGGCAATATCGAAATATTGCTTCAGCATGTTAGAGATAGTTTTAAAAGATATGGTTAGAAGATAATCTTTTTCTCTTTTTCTTCTCATGTTCTTAAGGGGCCTACAAGCATGCTAGATACATTAAACATGCAGACATATTTTCTGGCTTACAAAAAAACATGTATTTTCAGAAAATATCTAATAAATGCAGCCAAACAGGAGGATCTTGGACAAACAAACACAGGACTGCAAACAGCAGATGAGGGGCATAACTGTCTGGCCGAATTAAACCTATGTTTGTTTGCTGAAGATGATCAATGAGGTGTGACGCAACACCCTAAGGAGAGCTGCTGAGCAATCTGTCATGCGTGCTTGCACTACATAACAGGGTGTTTCTGTTTTTTTTTGGTCACCGGGTTAGGGTTGATCAGGGGTTGATCACCGGATCACCTGATGTGGGGATTATTGAAGGATTAATAGCATAAATAATTTGAATAAGTACCACGGCTCAGGCAGCCTGATAGCAAGAGGTGGTCTTGAGGGTCTCAAATTAAAGTTCCACGATAACAAGTTTTAAACTAAAGTGTGTTTGGCAGTACCACCAGTCTCTTACCCACTAGTGTTGAGGTAAATTCTTATAATCGCTATTCCCTGACTTTCTTCCCCACCTTTCTAATCAATCTTTATTCATACATTATTCAAGTAAAGAAACAACTCCTTTTTTTACTGGGAAATAGTGTTAGTGTGAGCGTAGATGATGAGTGTAGAGACATTCACACTTCTACCATGCTCACACCCACCCCAACCCCCCTTCCCTTCCTGGGCACCCAGGCTGCCAGAAGGGGGGCAGCGGAGCCTCACAGCCCGGTTAACAGTAATCCGGCTCTTGGAGTGTGTGTAGGCGCCTTGCTGAGCCAGTGTGAGACCCTAGGAGTCCAAGATCTTGGAGCAGCGGGTTTAGCTTTTGATAAATTGATGGTTTGGCTGACTGAAAATGTACGTTGTGGTCATCCAGGGAGGCATGCCAACGCAATTTGACGGATCTTAAGAGGATTGCGAGTAGAATTTTTACTTTGAGATCAACAAAAGCAATAGTGCTTGTATTCCAATGTGTGCATGCACATAGTAATAGCAGATGTACTGGAATTGTGTATGTGTTTGTTATGAATCTTTCAGTCATATTCCATCCTTGGATGGATCCCTCTGAATTCAGCCTCCTTGCATTGTGTTTCCTTTGCTTGTTTAGATGCAGGTGGTGTTGTCCGTCTGATGTGGGTCTGCAAAGCCCTTTGAGGCTGTTATTATTGTCATTGAGTGTTGCTCCGCGTATTTCGGTTAAGGTAGTCCTGATTTTAATTTATCTACTTTTTTAATTACAAAATTGCGAGAAGTTTCGGTGTGTGGGCTGTGTTTTGATGAGCAGGACTGCCTCGAGGGCCCTGGTTATTAATTAAGTGCAGTTGGTTGGGTGAGTGTGTTTGATGCTACTACACTGTCCTCCACTTACCTGGAAAAAGCATCTTGAGGGTCAAATGGGAAAATGTCAAAAGGTGAAATAGAAAATGTAAATGTTAGTTTAACTGGATGCAATTGATCATTTCTATAAAAAGAATGATCCTATGCCTATTATTTCGCTCAAGTGTAAAAAAAAATGAAAGGAAGAATGAATGAAACATTTCCATGAATATGAATATATTCATGATCATGTATTTAGATGAAAACACATTGTACTTGTTCTTCTTGTAATAATACTTGTTAAGAATAATCTGCACTCAGAAGCATCAATAGACATAATGCGTCGCAACTCAACAGTGTCAACGACATACTGTTGAAAGCATCTGTAGATTGGCAAAGTGTCTCTTTACACACAACAACAGATTAGAAATGCTGCGAAGCCTCTGGTTGTGTGTGTGTGTGTGTGTGTGTGTGTGTGTGTGTGTGTGTGTGTGTGTGTGCGTGTGAGCATGCGTGCGTGCGTGCGTGCGTGTGTGTGCGCGCGTGCGTATGCTTGTGGGTGTGTGTGTGGTGCGTGTGTGCGTTTGTATGTGGCTGCAATACACACCAAAGACTAGAGGGATAGAGCCGTCAGCCGGTGCTTTGTCAGCTGGGTACAGAGTTCAGTGGCTCCTGCCATCAGCACCCATTCCCTCCCTGCGGCCCCGGGGGCTGAAACAGCGACACAGTACAAGAGCTCGCTCTTTAGACATCCACTGTTGGAGCACGTCTGTAGTGCGATGATAAGGGCCGGCTCTGTTTCCCTCTTAGACACTCGGCAAACAGAGAGTTGAGCTAATTGTATCAATCATTCCTTCTGTTTTGGAATTGAATTCTGATAATAAAATAAACGTCCAGCCTTGTTGAAGCCTTGTTGAAAGCGAAACAGAATTTCGCTTACGATTAGTCATTGGAGAGAGTTTGCGTACACTGAATAACAAACGTTATTTTCCCCCTTTTGTGGAATATCAAGAACACAGCCCTGACTATTCTTCTCACTGGCTATACTGACTTAAGAAGAAGTGCAGAATATTTGCTGTCATTCCACCTGGTCAAGCTGTGCTCATGGTTCAGGGTGTGAAAGTTATACAGGCGCAGATGTTCCTTTTCTTTGGGTACGGTAACTGTTTTGCCACTGGTGCTTGCTTACTGTTGGCACGACTGGTCCTCATCCATCAGCAATGATTGGCCTTGGGCTGCAGGCAGGAAACCAGCTCAGAAGCCATTTGATGCTTTTATAGCAATGTGTGTGTGAAACATTTATTATTGTTGTTAATTTATTAATGGTGCTGACATTGCTGCCCGTTTGACACTTCATTAAATACATTCATTTTCCACAACAAATATCTGTTGTGTGATCTTAGTCACATCAAAATGCTATGAAAGTTTACCTTCATTTTGCTTTTCAAACATCTGATCCTCCTTCATCTAGTGAACAACATTCTGCACAAATTGCTTTGATTTCTGCCCTGGCACCTGCATTCGTGCATGTATAAATCTGGGAGACTATGACTGCAACTCAAATCTACTTGAATCCGACAACAAGAGCATTTCGTATGAACTGGGGATTTTGATTTAATTATGTAAATAAAAGTAAAACTATTAGTTTAGTTTTAGGAATTTAATAATTCCCAAGTTCATACACATCTTAGTGCCGGTATGCGGGTAATAAGCAGGTGACCAATGACAAATGATGATTAGTAACGTTGATTTAAGAGGCTGCTTAATACTGTAAACAAGCCTGGGTGACAGATAGCAATGCAGGCAGCTGGACACGGCTAATTAAGTTACTTAATACCACTCTCCCACCTGTGGTTTTTTCATGCCGTTGGCTGCCACTGTTCATTTCGCACCATGGACTTCAGCCCACAGTAATACTTTTGAGTTATGTTCTGCAGCAAGCTGCTTTTTTATTTATTTTTAGCAAACGTTTCACCCTGGTTGCCTGTTTAGACCTAAAGCAGCAACCATTAGAGAAAAAGTCATGTTGAGAACCCAAAGCACAAGATTCCACTGTGAAGATGAGAGAGAGAGAGAGAGAGAGAGAGAGAGAGAGAGAGAGAGAGAGAGAGAGAGAGAGAGAGAGAGACAGAGAGACAGAGAGAGAGACACAGAGACACAGAGACAGAGAGACAGAGAGACAGAGAGACAGAGAGACAGAGAGAGAGAGAGACCGAGAGAGAGAGAGAGAGAGACAGAGAGAGAGAGAGAGAGAGAGAGAGAGAGAGAGAGAGAGAGAGAGAGACACAGGGAGAGAGAGGGAGAGACAGAGAGAGAGAGAGAGCACACTTGTTCACCGGCCCTTCAGGGAGTCAGATCTGAAGGGATGCTATAAAACAGGGATCTCAGCAAACTGAATTTAATGTGACAATTTTGGCACTTGAAAGTGGGAATAAAGAAACATAGCGGGAAATATTTTGGGCTGCAATGATGGTGATATATGGATGAGGATATTGAAGTCGTCCATATTTATGGTTCTCTGACTGGTTTCTTGCTTTTCTTGGACTGTGCACAGCACACACACACACACACACACACACACACACACACACACACACACACACACACACACACACACACACACACACACACACATACACAGCCACACACACAGATACAGACACACACACAATTTCAGTATTGATCAGCAGCCATCCTTAGCTTTTAAGCCCAAAGATAAAGAGGGTTTTGTAGAATCCATTTTTCTTAATACATTTCTATCCCGTTAGGTGTGCATAGTATTTCCAAAGAAGGCATCCGCACCTCTAGAAATAGCCCTGCTTTCCTTTCAGAGCAAGAAAACAATTGTTGCTCGAAATGTTCAAGCTTCAATGAAATGTGTTCTTTTCACCCACCCTCAATACAAGCTATAGCAGTTAACAAAATGGTACAGAAATGGAACAGTTGCAAATGGTGGTATTTTCTACCTTTGGGCATTGTAGACTTTGTTAAAAACCATGGCAACCTTCCATTAGTCCTCTAGGTTTCGAAAGAAAAGCAAAACACGCACAGTTTCTTCCAATCATACAATCTGTTTCATTCTCTCAGTCAGTCACAGATGCCCACCATTTGAAACGCAGCACACCCACCAATGATTTGTTCACAAGCCAACCTGTCAACCAAGCAACCAGCCTTGGTCTAATTTATTGTGTGATGGTGTACAGTTAAGAATGCAGTAGATAACAAGTGTACATTAGTTATCCATGAGCTAACATTAGTTAATGCAGTTATAGTATTTTTTAATAAAGTATTAGAATAGGGATAAGGGTGAGAGTTATAGTGTTAGGGTTATTGTAATGCATTCATTTATACATTATTTAATAGGATTAGGGTTAACCAGAACCCTATTAAATAATGTATGAATGAATACCTTTGTTAGCATGAACACCATTACCTTATTCAACATGAACACCATTCATTTACATGAAAACAATAAAAAAATGGATAACTCGTTAACTGTTAATTAACTGTTAATTAATGCTTATTCGTGCATTAATTAACAGTTAATTAATGGTTAATTATTTAATGGCTTATTTTAAAGCGATACCAAATCAAGGATATCTATATATGATATGGAGTTGCGCCATGATTGAATAAAATAAAAATAAAATACAATTATTCACCAAAATCTTTTAGGGAGAATCATGTTTAATAAGTGGGAACATTGTGAACAACCTCACCTCAATGCAAGGCTTTCTTTCAACATAAAGCTTAAAATAGTGCACTTGAGAACATTCTGAATTGCTGTGTTATATTATAGGCTATATTGTGATTGAATAATCCAATGGAACACATCCATGCTTTAATAGAGAGTTAAGTTGCTCTTTTGCAATGCAAGGATAAAGCGTTCAAATAGGGCTACAGTGCAGGCATACATATTCATTGTATTTATTGATGTCCACATTTTTGGTCAGCATACTTAGGAATTGATTTGTAATGCAGGTTGTGAACCTTGTATACGCTTAAATTCTGTGAGTAGTTGATGTTTCCAGGTACTTATTTTGCACCTACGTGAACTAAACCAGACAGCCTCTGGTGTGGTTGTGGTTCATGTTCCCAGTGATGCAGGCGTGCGCCTGTATATCCCCTATCTTTAATTTCTATTGTAAATTAGGCCTCTTGTTCTTCAGTGGTGAGCCTTGTGCAAATATTGTCCCTGCCAAGTACTGACATAAAGGTTAGGGCCCCACATGGAGTTCTGAGTCCCTAATTGCCTCACAGACCCAATGACCTTGACCTATAAGCCGATGAGAAAGGGTGCAGAGAGATCAAAATGTTTTTTTTCAGTGTAGTAGTCTGTTGTGGTATGGGTACCTTGTTAGCACTGTTGTTGATGTTGTTGTTGTTGTTGTTGTTGTTGTTGTGTTTACTTCTTTATTTGGTAAACTCCCACATGATCATCTTACACGTCTAATAGGTCTGTTAAAGGACCGTGAATTCTCGTGCGTTTCCATGGTAGCATCCACTACCAGCATACAGCCAACCTAAACTTGGTCTGAGTAAACAGCTTCATGTTCACACCTCAGAAATCCCTGTGGCCTAATTAGTCACACACGCAGAACCCAACCACAAACGAAAACACCTTACACGTTTTGTATCGTGTTATTCTGTCACATGAGACGCGCTGATAGAAGTCTGCACAGTGTTATCAATTACATCCTTCCTTCAACCTCTTCTCACTTTTCAGCTTTGTTTGCAAGTTGGCATCCCCTTTGAATTTATAGCTTATGCTATACTAATATACTCATTTGCATTTTGCTGTATGAGCCTTTTTCCCCATGTTTATTCATGTTCCACAATGCTCCGTTCGATGAGAGTGTAAGGAGTGTACTGTACTCTTGGACATGCTGTTTGATACCAGCAACCAAGATAAAAAACAGGTTCACTTTGAAGCCAGTGGCCATGCCTGTTTTAAATGATGTCACGTAACGGATGCCTTTCCCGTTTAGAGTCATTGAGACGCATGGTGGATGTGTGATTTCTTCTGCATTTGATGAGTAAACAAACACAAGTTTAAGTATGCAAAAGGAACACAGTGTGGCGAAGGGCACCACCCTTGTACACACAGACACACACAGGAGTGCAATCTCACTGAATCAATTTGAAACATATTGGCAGTCATTTTGCAGGCCATTGAGCCGTTTCAGACCTCAAAGCTTTCTCCCTTTTGCCTGATAGTTGAATGAGAGGAATATTTGAGCTCTCCACCAGATGATCTTGTAGAATGCAAAATGAGCATGTTTTTTCAGGAACTAAATGAAAAGAATGTACTTTGTGGCTAATTGTTGTCTGGCTGCAGCGGGCTACAGGGAATAGAGGCAATTTCTTCAATTCAATAATTGATAGATGATAAAGTAGGATTGTCATACTAAGATGTGTTGCTAATATTTTATAACTACAACTAAAATTGGATTCAAAGTATTCCTAACGTTCATTTATATGGCAAGATTTCATTTTCTCAATTCTAACCCTATTTTTTCATCCAGTTAAAGCCAAACAACTCAAGTCATAGAAATAATGCATTTGAACGTGCCAGGAGCAAAAACAATAATGAACAATTAATTGTTTTTGGAACCAGAACGTAGGCCATTGCTACTTGCAGTGTTCTACATTAGTGTGTTGTGAATATGTAGCGAAGGTCTGAATGGAGTGATTAATGTGTTTGTAAAGCATTAGTAAGAGCACACCAATGAATATGAAAATGCATAGTCCTTTGTAACTGAGAATCTTGATCTCCACTTGAGAAGAGCTGATTTAGCATGGAGAGGCAGGCAATTAGCAGTGAGGGGAGTGGCCATTTAGCTGATTATCTACTCTAAAAAAATTACCAAGCACAGCGGCAGTAATTAACACACAATACAAGGATCTCTTAGCTTGACACAGGAGGATGCAAGCCAGAACCCAAGCTATCAACACATGCCATAAATGTTCAACCATTATGTCGGCTACGTGAATAATTGCTAAATTAATTAATCGATTAGTATTGAACATTATTTGCAATGTTAACCGTGATCAACAGTGTGAGGGTTTTGATGTTTATACCTTCAGAAGTGCAAAGAGCTGGTGGCTTTTCTCTGTTTAGATGATTTTACAATTAATACTTCTTCTGCCTTGAGATCAGCATCGACCAATTTTTATGTTATTGGATAGACAAAAACATAAAACAAACTTATTTTTATCCTTGGTTTTAAATATGATTGATGCCAAAGAAATGTTTTGAAGGGTTTGAAGGTTTGAAGAATCTTGTTTACAAATTGTTAGTTACTGCATTTTACAGGAACCAGATGCTGTCCATTAAGGCAGAGCCTACTTCTTCATAGCTTTTCCTGATAGTCTAAATCAACCCCTGAAGATATTTTTAATTAAGCTATTTCCTAAGTCCATCAAATCATTTATAAACAAGTTATTCATGATACCCCTAGTATTCCTCATAAGACATTCATTCAAAAATAGTTATTTGGCTTTTTCTCACCCCCAATTATATATTTATCACGTTGTTGTTCAGGGCCTGCGCGCATTTCCCAAAAAGAACGGGCAAATTAAAAATAATTGTTTGTATCTTCAATGTCCATTTAATCCATCTTCCCTCTGCCCGCCAGTTGACTGAGTGCTCCATTTTAGCCCTTAGTCATTATTATGTTGCCCCTCTCGCAGAGACGCCAGGGCGAGGAGAAGAGGGTCAGCCAGACACATCATTCTCCGACTCATCACTGTTTGCTCACTGGGGCAAGGAACTCAGCCCAGAGAACCGCAGAGTGGCCCTCAAGTCGTTCCAGTACTACGGCTACAACAGCTACCTCAGCGACCGCCTGGCGTTGGACAGACCCATACCCGACCTGCGGCCTGACGGGTAAGATCCGCAAGGCGTTCCATGAGCAGATGGACACTCAGGCTCAGTCAGGGTGGGCACCGCAGCGGGAATCCATTGTGTGTGGACTATAGAAACTAGTGGGAAGCCATCGTATCATATCTTCCGTGATGATGCTGTGCTTTGCATCATTTCTGAGTCTACGAGGCTCATTCCAGGCAAGTCATTCGATGAGTTATAAAGGCCCTTTTCTACCATGATTTCTCCATAGGTGTAAAAACATGAGCCATCATGCGGACCTCCCTCAAGTCAGCATCGTGTTCATCTTTGTGAACGAGGCCTCGTCCGTCATCCTGCGCTCCGTTCACTCGGCCATGAACAGGACGCCCTCCCACCTT
>NC_044061.1:11486201-11516201 GCF_902167405.1 Gadus morhua
AGTGCCTGCGTGTGTGCGTGCGTGCGTGCGTGCCTGCGTGCCTGCGTGCGTGTGTGTGTGTGTGTGTGTGTGTGTGTGTCTGTGTGTGTGTGTGTGTCTCTGCAGAGGAGCTGAAGGAGAAGCTTCAGGAGTTTGTCTCGGAGACGAACCGGCGTCGGCCGGGATTCATCAAGACGGTGAGGCACTCCAAACAGGAGGGCCTCATCCGCTCCCGAGTGAGTGGGTGGAAGGTTGCCAGCGCCCCAGTGGTGGCCCTGTTTGATGCCCACGTGGAGTTCAACGTAGGCTGGTGAGTCAAAACGGGTACAAAGCATCACCGCGGCACGCCACATGCAATTAACGCCTCGGAAGGCTACGCCTCATTGTCGACGTTGTTTTACCCACACCGGGTCGGTGCATTATGTTCCCCTCATGCGGCTTTTATCTTCACATATGGATTACCGTTTATGTTGTGAACACATGCATACGGTATGGGTGCTAACACATGCATACGGTATGAGGTGTGCCGGAGCCTTTGCTCGTCTCTCCCGCCACAGAGAATCACTCTGATTGGTGGCGAGCACCACATTATCTAGCACTCTCGCTGCCTGACCCAAATCTGTCAGGGGAAATTGAACAACGTCCATTATGTTGCTTTTTTTCCGATTGCGTAAATTGCATCCTCAATTTGGGTGTACATTTTTATTTTTTCATTTACTTCAAACAGAACGTCACATATTGAAAAATATGTTTCATTCCATTGAAGGAATGAAAGGAGTACAATCACACTGATTATAATTTCTATATGTGTAGAAATTATACACATAGTATTATTATGCCTTTTCTACTTATAAATGGCTTACTAATCCAATGTTTGACGAAGTGGCAGTGGCAAACATATTGAATGGAGGAGACACAACAGCTTAATATCTCCTGAAAAAATAATATCAACAACAATAAACATAGATATGAGTTATGATTAAAAGATTAAACGATTAAACATGAATAACCACAATTCTACCAATACAACTATTCAGCATGAATTTGGTTATTTTTCAGTCTCTGTTTTTGTTTGCTTGAAAGAAATATGTGCAACTGCTTGAATATAATAATTGAATTATTGGATAAAACTTTATTATTCACTGGTACTGTTCCACAAAATCCACTTTGCATAAATTTGTCTTTCAAATTTCTTGTTTTTTTCTTTCCAAGACTTATTTTCTCTCTCTGTCACATCGTATCTATTTATTTGGAAAGTATTGACAATTCAGTGATTAATCAAGTCACCCTGCTTACAATATCAGATTTGTTTACTTTCCTGCCATGTTTACTGCGCTCATGGAATAAAGCTGTCTTCTTCTTCTGAATATTTATAGAAAATTACCTTCCTCCTCCATATTTTAAGGGCCGAACCAGTTCTCCAGCGCATTAAGGAGGACAGAACTCGCATAATCTCCCCATCATTTGATAACATCAAGTATGACACATTTGAGATTGAAGAGTATCCACTGTCTGCTCAGGGCTTTGATTGGGAGCTGTGGTGCCGCTACCTCAACCCACCCAAGTCTTGGTGGCACAACGCCAACAACAGTGCACCCATCAGGTGGGACATATATAAGAGTCAACTTGTAAATTTCAACTTCATGCGTCATAAGCAGATGAGATTACACAACCAGTGGAAGTCATGAACGGCCAAGAAAATCACAGTGTCAATAAAATATTCAATAACAAAAATACACACAGCATCATCGTCAAACAACAAACACAACGTGTCTAGCTTAAGAACATTTTTCAATCAGAGCAAAGAGTTGTTTTTGTGCCTCACTATAATCACGCTGCATCGTAATCATTCCCTTGAAAGTAGGATCAAACTGCATTCCTCAATGTTTCAGGAGCCCCGCCTTGATTGGCTGCTTCGTGGTTGACAGGCTGTACTTTGAGGAGATCGGTTTGCTGGACGAAGGCATGGAAGTGTATGGCGGAGAGAACGTTGAGCTGGGCGTTAGGGTGAGTCATGGTGTTGCTTTTGTTCCTCCGGGTAATGGGTAGGACATTAGCGACGGTAATGGCCTGTTAGTGCAGTTCGCAGCCAGGCTAGGTTGGTCCGGCCTCACCTTCCCCTCTGGACATTCATTTGGCTCGAAGCAATTGAAAGAATGATTTAGTATTTAAGTATTCTTTGATGTTTTGCGGTTTTATCAAGAGGCGTTGGGGTAGGGTATCATCTTCCTTCACATAAAGTTAAAATCAGCCAATGATCTGTTGCGCCTTTATCCAATGATTTTTTACAAAACATTGATTTTATAATTTAACGTTGGAAGATACATCTGTTAATTCTGGCGAGATAAGATGAGACGTTTCGTGCTGAAAACCTGTTGCAGCTGGCAACGGCTTACATGGTGAATTAGGGAACACAGGATGGAAGGAAAAATTGAAGTGAGTTTGTAGGACACCAATGATAGATCTCAGTTTCAGGGGAGCGTGTAGTGGGGTGAGTTGTTTCTTGAGTTGTTGTCAAGCAATTTTATTTAGGCATCTGCATCAGCTTTGACACGGAGTCAGTAGTTGTTTGGATCCCATCTCGTCTCCACATCCCCACAAGCAGATGGGCCTCAAACAGAGCAGCATATCCCGAGAGATGTAGCCATGATAGCTTTGATGCATCTACCCTACATAGAAATGACCAAGGCCATTTTCCAGCCAGAGGCTTGGAGTGATCAGGCACTTCCTTCTCTTTCAGCCAAAATCACTGCAGCAGATGCAGATGGCAAGGGGCTTGCGGTAGTCAAGCAATTGTAACAATTGTAACAAAGACTACTGAAATACATCGGAATACATTTTACACCCACCCACACATAGAGAGTTTTTATAGAGTCCAATCCAGCCTATTTGCTGGACATTATTAATGTTGATGGATTGGTTACTCATTATTAGCCAACATTCTTCTTTGCTTATGTATGAGCAATTAATTCTGCTCTACTACAGGACCCCTGAATCCCTGCTAGGTTCAGGCCTGTTTAATAGTGTTTACTTTTATTTTGGACAGCCGGGCTAGACTTAATGATGCTTAGTGGGAGGTTTGAGTATTGTCAGTTTTACTATATGTTCGTCCCTAATGGGGCTGATAAAACTGATGTGCTATACAAACGTATACACCTGGAATCAAGAAAGTCCCCGGTCTTGTTCTCTTGTCCTCCTTCCCATAGCATATCGGCTGGCTATAAACCTCTAGCCCTACCTCAAGAGACCCGATTGGGTGCACAATGTGTCACAGCAGAGAAATAAATTACAAAATAGCAGACTTCCTCTCAACTAAGATCAACAAGCGTACAACACTTAAAACGTACTTTGGTTTTGCTATTTGAACGATTTCTCGTTTCAGAAAGACAAGGTAATAATACCAGATTGCATGAATCACCATCACTATGAGCTTGCCATTGGCTGATTGAGGCATATTTAATCAGTGTTAAACATTTGCCAGGGTAAATACTTTGCTGTTAGAAATAAGTTGAATAGCACTGACTAGCTAATGAGTTATTGGGCATAGACTTGTATTCATGTTTTGCCACACGCTCAAAACCTTCAAAAATTGGACATGAGGAGGCTGATGGTGTATAACAAAACCTATCATTTCCCACAACACCTGCAAATGTGAAGTAGTGGAACATTGCCAGTGAAGCCAGTCAGTAACAATACATCATCAGCAAACCCAAGCGGATAGCTCCATTGCCCGGCAGTATTGGTTGGGATCATTAAGGACTACCTACATCCATTATGCAAAAAGTCTAGACTTCTATGGATCTTCATTGCTCATTCACACTAAGTAACTAAGTAACTTGACATCAATAATGTGTATGCTATGTGCATACATATTGTGTTCATAGCATGTATGCTATGCACATGAGTAAATGAGTAGGCTACTCGTCAAGTAGACCACAAACGATTACCAAAATATTGACGATTTTCGTTTTGTAAAGTAGGTATTGTTAGAGTGAAGTTCTGAAGCATGATATATAATTTAATAGTGTGTATAATTGTGATGATGAACCTGACTCACATGCACACTTTCCATTTAGATGCTGGAACGCCGCTCATGTTTTCACAGTTCACTAGTATAGCAGTTAATTGAAGATGCTTTTGCTTTCATGTTGTTCTTTTAGACAATGTGGCTAGATTTGTAGTTGTCTCAAAAAGTAATTTGTCTCACTGTTATGGTTCTGTATAATTACAGACACTGGTTCTGACACTGGTTCTGTCTCGAGCAAAATCATTTTCCTCAAAATATGATTGATTTATGCCTGCATAGGGATACTTAAGGGTCATATTAGAGGAGGAGACAGGGCTTAGCGTCTGGCAGCCTAATTCCTCTCTGTAGAGCAATCACTTATTCAATATTTCTACACAATAGGCTAATCATGGAGTACCCTTCCCTAAACAAAAGCCTAACTGAAACGCAATTAAACCAGATACATCCCATGTTTCAAAATGTTCACAATGGATGTAACATTTAAATCAGTGTTTAGAAGTGTACATCGCTAGCTCTGCAAGAGTGAAAAGCAGATAAAAGATTGCTTGGGCAGTCTCTCTGGAGTGAATGTAATGCACAAAGAATATATGAAATTTGTCTATTAAAAGTTATTAATAGACCTAGAATAAAAGTAAGTATTAGATCCCTTCTTGTCTGGCATGAAAACGTGTTCTGAATTACAATGACACTCATATATTACACTTGATGTGGTCTGTTCGTAACAATGCAATGTGTAATACCAGGTGTGGCAGTGTGGGGGCAGCGTTGAGGTCCTTCCCTGTGCCCGGGTTGCCCATATCGAGCGTGCCCATAAGCCCTACACAGAGGACCTGACATCCCATGTGAGGCGCAATGCTCTGAGAGTGGCAGAGGTGTGGATGGATGAGTTTAAAAGCCATGTTTACATGGCCTGGAACATTCCTCAGGAGGTAAGTAATGATGGGCCTGTTGCAGGCAATCCTATGGAATGGAATGTTTAAGAATGTGCAGCACTCTCCCATTTCATTTATACTAGAGTTCAGGGTTTTTTTAACTAACATGTCAAATATAATACCAATTATGGATTTAATGATGGTGTCCATCAACTATTTTGAGGCCCGCGCAGCACTTTAAAGGATTGCTTACCTTCTAAATGAAGTCATTTAGGAAGGGTCAAGAACTGATTTATTAGAAATACAGCAAAAACAAAATATACTGTTCAAACCAATGATTATGTTGGGTGTGTATCAGTGAGTGAAAGGCCAAACATATTTTCCATTGAATCATGTCATGCACATCAATCTTCTTGACCTTTTATTGAAATTCAATTTTGTGCTGATGGGATGTCGACTTTTTCTTTTATAATCCCTCTTATTCCAATATCTTATGTGTTATCTCCTATCTTCCACACACCTCAAAACACCCCTTCTGTAATCTGCCTACCGACCTATAGGCTACGCCCCCCAAGGAAAGTGTATATACACCCGATGACCCAGAGGTTGTATTCAGCTATGATGGGCCTCTGTCACAGAGGTGTTATTGTCGACTCTGTACGCATGCCAGGGCAAATTTATTACGTCATCAGAGAGACCCCTAATTCACGCGCCTTGGTAATCACAGACAAAGGCGTCAAAAAAACAACGTCTGGTTGTTCTCACGGTCTGTCCTCCAAGGGTACCAATGTCCTCCGAAGACATGTTTTGCTATGTTCCCAAGCTCCTATAGCTGCATATTGAATTTTTTCTGAAATTTTACTCCTCTTAATTATGGTTAGCCATCGCAGCTCATTACTTTTGTAATTATAATGACCTCAAAATTTCATTTCCACAACTGACCGCTGCATCAAAAATGAATTTTTATCTATGCCCTTCTTGATATTAATTTTGTGCAATATCATAATGGGTTCTTTCGAAAGAGGATCTCACAATGAAACGAGCCCTGAAATACTTGAATACGTTAGATATTAAAACAGGTGCTCATTTTAAGTATAATATTCGATTCCCTGGGGTATAATTACCCGGGATTTTCTGCACTTTCATTTTCTTTCAACTTTTATATCTGAATGTTTTCCTATATATATATATATATATATATATATATATAAAAAAAAAATATATATATATATATATATATATATTCCTTCCCATCTTATTATTATATTTCAGCATGGATATTCTAATTTTGTTTGAAATGTACGAAAAGCTGTGTTCATGATTTATTTAGTCTGGCTTTGGACCGTCTGTCTTTGATCTTCTTGACGTTCTGAATCCTTGCCTCATCCTCTTAATTAGACTCATTTGTTTCAGCTGTGGCCAATGCGACTTAATTGTTCCACCGCGTCCCTTAATTGCCCACAATCACATTGCATTAATCTGTGAAGTTTCTTCCAACATGCTCTCAGAAAGAGATGCATTGATTTTAGGTGGGTCCCAGGGGGGCATGGCTGCGTGAGTTGGGACTGGCTAAGATTTATTTTAAATTATGGAAAATATGGAAAACATACAATGGTACAGTGAACCGTAGCATAATTTCCTCAATGTGTTCTTAACTGGTATTGTGTGTGTGTGTGTGTGTGTGTGTGTGTGTGTGTGTGTGTGTGTGTGTGTGTGTGTGTGTGTGTGTGTGTGTGTGTGTGTGTGTGTGTGTGTGTGTTTGGATACAGGACTCAGGAATAGACATCGGAGATATAAGCGAGCGTAAGGCTTTGAGGAAGAGGCTGCAGTGCAAGACGTTCCGATGGTATCTGGTCAACATCTACCCTGAGATGAGGATGTATACCGAGACGATCGCATACGGAGTGGTGAGTGCAACCCTTCATCACAAACGACATGTACCGTCGTTTGGAGATAGCTGTCAAGTCATTCCCAGCCAATGAGAAAGATGCTTGATATTGTTGATTGTTTTGTCCACTGGCTTTATTCTGTAAAAAGAAAATAATACAGAATAAAGCCAGTGGACAAATATATATATATATATATATATATATATATATATATATATATATATATATATATATATATATATATATATATATATATATATCTTAGGCAATATGGATGCCAAATATATGGAAATATGAGTCCCAAGTTGAAATCCACTGAATACAGTCAAACCATGTTCCTTTTTCACTGTGCAATTACTTGTCATTTTATATGCTGCTTTATCTTGCCAGAAAAGACATTATTGCTTTTTGTCATTGAATACAATACACAGGCATTATTTGATATGTGTAAAGCTTTTGTTGAATACAATCGTTTTAATGACACCCTGAAATCCAAATCCAAATATTCTATAATGGTGCAAGTATGGAGGTCCCAACAAACTGCAATGTTTTGGGTCGATATAATATGCTTAAAGCACTTGATGCTATGTAGAATGCAGTATGTGTTTTGCATTCTTTGCAGGGGAGAAATCCATGCTTATGACGTGATCTGAAATAATTACACAAATGTCACATGATTTTTGTTGGCATGCATACAATTAAAGGCTGAGGAGAGTGCATATATGGGAAATGCATATGTGTGCTATTCAGCATTTGTGCCTTCCATTGTTGTGGCACCTTTGCTCATATATGTTCTTCAATATATTTGAAAAATTCCTATTGCTGAAATTAATCCCCATCTTCATATCTTTGACGGTGGAGCTTCTCCATAGGAAAACTCAAAGGGTAGATCCTGTACAGGAAATAGGTCAGCCTTATCGGAAAGGGGGAGCTGAGATAGTGCTTATTATTCTAAATGTCTTTTGCATTCAAAGGGATTTTCATTTTAATTTCAGAACTCCTTTCTCAACAAACAATTATATGACCTAGCTATGCTCTACAAGTAGAATGTTCCATTTTATATTGTTATATAGCAGTTAAACCATCTCTACGATACTGAACACTATTTGCTTTTATTTACGTTTACGTTTTTTTTTTAATCTAGATTGGATCTCGATTTTTTTTAAGATTATGTTGATTGAAAAAATTTCTTTCTGTCTATTAAAAAAGAACCAGTTTACACGAAAGGCCAACACAGCGCGTCCACACATGTTTGTACGTAAGGGCAGCTTACGAGAGATAACACACGTACTGGGTATCAGGTCTGCTCCACATCCTTGGCTTGCACAGTCTCCGTGAATGGGTGCCGACCGGAGTTTACCTGCTTACTTTGCTGTGGCGTACAACACCTCAGGAAGGGTTTAGACAGTGGTTGTTTCCGTCTCTCTGTCCCCCCCCCCGGATAGAAGGAGAAAACATCTCTCCTGCATCGCAATCTCACAACCGTTTCAATTGGCCATTTGATGAGGGATTCAGAATGCTTTCGGAAACAGGGCCAGTCTAAGACTCACACAAACAGCATCAAGTTAAAGTTAAAATAGTTTAGTCACGAGTTATCTCGCATGCAAGCCATTCTTAATTGTCACATTAACCAAATTTAATTAAATATTGTGCATGTTTATAAAGGATAATGAACATCGGTAATGTTTTTTTCTTAAGTTGTACTTAAAAGTACAGTATAGAGTTGCAATTACTAAGTCTTTACTTGTCTTTTATGACTTTTTTATTTTTGGAGACAATTCCATTCTTACCAAAAGCATAATGTCATGTAATTAGTGTGTGTGTGTGTGTGTGTGTGTGTGTGTGTGTGTGTGTGTGTGTGTGTGTGTGTGTGTGTGTGTGTGTGTGTGTGTGTGTGTGTGTGTGTGTGTGTTTGTACGTGTGTGTGTGTGTGTGTGTGTGTGTGTGTGTGTTTTCCACAGCTAAAAAACTCAGTGAAGAATGACTTGTGTCTGGACCAGGGGCCTGAAAACGACAACGTGCCCATCTTGTATCTTTGTCATGGAATGACACCTCAGGTAGGAACACTGTTAAACACTGTTATTTATTCATATTATTATTTTTTTTATTATTTTCGATGATGTTGTTTATTCATCATGGTTTTATTACAGGGACAGCTGTTACTCTGCATTTTCCATTTCAAATGCTTTTTGAGACCCATGTGTTGACATCCATTTCTCTGTTTTCATTTTGAGAGATACACTTTGTCTCTGCCAAACTCTGGGGAGATTATATTTCAGTGCTCATCGAACAAACTCAAAATCCAAATAGAGACGTTGGCTGTTTTCGGAAGTACTCGGTTAGATCTAAAATAAAGCAGAACTCTTATTTTGGCATTGCAATCTTTATACAATTTGCTTTTCTCCATTCCTTTTCCTCGCTCAACCCCCTTACTGATCCCTTGATTTCATTTGCGCTGAGAACATTGGTTTCAGGGCTTGTGTAACCTTGCACTGACGCAAGGAAAGGGCTTTTATGTAGTGCAGCAGCTGAAATCATATTCCTCTGGTGTCCTGAGCTAACAGGTAAATCCATTAAAGATGCTCTTGGCATTTCACGTGCATCTATGTTACTGCCGTTGTGTGAATCTAAACAGAGGTTGAAATCCTCACACTGGACTTTAAAAGGTATTTGAGAGCTTTACAGAATCGCGCTCATCACAAAGTACTTATCACCTTTTCCTTAACAAACTAATTATCAGCAATCCCTAACGCCAAGCTGCAGACCCAACTCGTTTAAAAAAAGGAAAAACTGATTTTTCTTGTTTACAAGACTCATGTGTATTGATAATAACACAAATAACACTGAATCATTGACCCCTGTGCTTTTTCCTACCATAGACCTTCTTCTGACTTTGTAATTGCTTTTTAACTTGCGGCCTCTTGGACAGATGTTGGCGGCAACCATTAAAGAGGAACACTCCTTTGACTCCTTTGATGATTCAATCTTCATAATATTCAAGGGGTAAAACACCACATGGCTTCAATGCTGTCACAGACAGCAGTATCCCAGCTCACCCTTTATCATTGCCTGTGTGAACCTAATAAAGGTTAAGATCAGGTTGGCTGGTCTTGCACTCACACTTTTATATGAATGTGTCACACACTAATGGCTGAGCTAACATAAAAGACCGACATCCTTCTATGATGAGGTTTGATGCACTTACCAAGAAGGAAGGCATCATTGATATAATTACCAAGATGGGAAATGCCACAGTTAGTTATTAACATAATTTAACCGGCATATCTCAGGCCACCAAAAAGCAATTTTCAAGCCATAGAAATATATACTCATAATATACCATTGTTGTCCTTTTGAAAGACCTCAAATATGCTATAGAGATGTATGACCTTTTAACAACTTGTTGCTCTCAACAATCACTACACAGTAAGCCTATCTATGTAGAAATATAAACATACATGGTAATATATATAAACCTGAAAAGCTTTTTATCAATTGTGTTAAACATGATCATGTTATGATCTATGTTATTGAGGAATATTAATTAACATTCAAAAGGATAACGAGTGCCTTTTCTGGATTTTTCTGCAGACAACTGATTTGGGGATGACCCCACATGGTCCTCAGTTCCCCTTGTGATGCATGTTATACTTTAATAGTGACCAAGGGCTATAAATCAAAGTTTACTTCACTTGACAAGAAATTAATGAAGCCACGCTTATGTGTAGTCCACCAATATGCTCTATTGTCAGGACTTTGTTATTTTAGCATGCTATGTTTTTACTGCTTCACTGAACAAACATATTTATGATATTTAAAACAATGTACTGAATTGCAATGAATATGCATCTGCCATTGGACATTCATAATTAGTACGGGCATAAACCCTGAGGCTTGACAGGACTATTCCTGGCAAGTAGATTAAAAAAGCCCAAGTCACGATGAGCCTAGAGCAACATGGGAATGGATCTTTTCTGTGGAGCTAGTTCTGCAGCTCATTACACCAAGGTCCAATTTAGACTGAGGAGATCATTAACATGGCAGTGAGTTCGGCTCTTGGTGTCTATTTAGTGCACAAGGTTTAACCAATTTATTCTAAAATGATGTGAACCAGATTAAGTCTATTATTTCAATATTAATTGTGAGATAAATCATGTATGATGTAATTCTATCTTTAAGGTTTCATATATTTCGTGACCCAGAGCAAATCTTAATCATACATGTATAATTAAAGCGTGCATTTTCTTGCTAGCAGCTTTTGGGTAAAAATAAAAAAAGTTAAAATGCATAATTTTAGGATGCTACACTTTGGGCCTTTCGATTTATTATGAGATGAAAAGAAGAAATGAAAAGGAGGAGGGAAAAACAACAAAATTAGCTTCTTATTAAAAAAAGGTTAAATAAAGGGCATCCTACTTTCATAGACGTTTGGTTTCCGTTGACACATAAAACCGTTGAGATTTAACTCTTTTACACAAGATATTCTTTACAAGATATTTGTCCCTGCCAAATCTAAATGCACTTTATTAAGCCTCGGATCCCGTAGGCCTCCATGTCTTATTAAAATTTGTTAGAAATTGGTTCCAGTCTGCCAGTGATGTCAATTTTTCTCCAGACTCTGGACCCCTATGTCCCCAGAGAAAACTTATATTAAATATGCCCCTGTGAGCATGTTGATGGGCCAATTTCAGGATTGCATCATGATCCGCGTGCTGCCCCTGCGATTGGTTAAGCTATGCATGACAGCAAAAACCACACCCCCGATATCAGAATAGAACACATAGATTATTATGCTAACAAGCAGTGTATTCCAGGCCCTGCAGCAATGCGAGTTAACGGCAACTGAAAGAATCTCTAGATAAATTAAGAATTAAGTTGAAACTGAATCACATCCACTCAAATGGATGTCTTATTTTTCTCAGTGGTTTAGTGAGGTCCTATTTCATTGTATTGATTGGGTATTGGGTATCCGTGACAGGAAGAATGCTCGCTTGGATATCACTTTGTTCCATATCACCACATCCTCCGCCCTTCGATAAGAATACAAAGTCATTGTCCATCCCAACGAGGAAAATGGAGATAAAGCTGATTAATTTGGCAGATTCCCTTTGTTCCATTGTTGGTATAGATCCCCCGTTTTTTATTAAAAAAAAACATTCATGGAAAATCATCCAGGGATTTTCTTTATTGTTTCTCACTTTCCTTTTTTAAGGCCCACTTTAAATCCTCCACTGTTGATACAGGGAAACGATAGCACTTATACTCCATTTGTACATGAATATTGCTTTGTTGTGATGGAGCAGAGCATGCGAGCAATTACAAGAGCGCTTTCCATTTTGGATTGATTGTACTTTTATCTATTTTACAGAGATGCTTAGTACTTTGACCTTTTCCATCGATTCATCCATTCATACATACATACTGTACATACATAGATACATACATGTATACATATTGAGGTTGTACTTGAGTCATTAATTGGGGGCAAATATTAAAAAGTCTTATGTATCAGGGATCACTGCAACTTCCACACTCATCGTCAATATTCACACATGGAACGTGGTAGTGCAAATGTTTTGACCAGACACACAATTTGTTTGCACATCCTGAGCCTAAAGATATAATGCCAGGACCACTTAAAGTAAGTTGTATGCTTTCCAAGCAGCAGCCTTGAAGTCGATTTGTCTAACTCATGTGTAAGAGACAATCTAGTTGGTGATTCGCAGGAGGTTGGTGCAGACTGACCCACCATTCTGAGTCAATGGGAAGGGATATGATTTTAGTCACGTAATAATGATCCTGGTTGAACTACATTTAGTTAAAAGTAATTCAAGGATTTGGCCGGTTGGTTCAGACCCTGGGTTTGTTGTTGACATTCTTTATGTCCAAATGCAAATCAGCAATGATTTTTGTTCAGAAATGGGGTAATTGGCGATCAATCACCATCTACTTTATTCCAAACAAGTGTTTAGAAGATCCCATAGCAGCATTTTTATTTTATACAACCTTAGGTAAGCACATACAAACTACCCTAGCGGGTAGGCTTTCTCTAATAGTGCCACAAATCCACAAGTTTTGATTCTGTGTTTACTTGCCACTGTGCATACTCACAGAGACTGAAGCGCATAGTTACAATTCTGCGTGAAGACAGGGGTCGCAGTGTAGGAAGTCTGATAATTCTTTATTCCCTATTGTGTAATCCAATGGGGGACAGCAAGGACTGTACGAGCATACTTACTGTTGATGGTGCTGCCACTCAAACAGCTACAAAAAATCCATAACATTGCGAGACCACATTTTCAACATCTGTAAACCTATTGTGTATATATTAAGTAAGTGTCTGCTACATACATACATACATACATACATACATACATACATACATACATACATACATACATACATACATACATACATACATACATACATACATACATACAGACATACAGACATAATTACATATATACTACAATGACATTGTAGACTTACTCAGGAATCATCCTTGTTAACATTGTTATTGTAAACTAAGGAAAATACATTCATGTGCTTCTTATCTGCACACGATAAAACCAATATATCTGCTTACTACTATATCCATCGCCATTCTCCTATTAGATTATTTTGGATATAGTCCTAATTTGCATAGCAAATTCTAATTTGTCAATGCATGCATTTTCCAAGGCTGATCGTCTAAATACGGTTGAATGTTGGCGACCATATTTGAAAAAAGCTAGAATTATATACACAGATACGAACGCACATATCACACAATCAAACACGTATCACACAAACATTTTGATTATTGCTCATCAATTAATTAATTAATTTAGGCTTTTATTGGTATGCCTGTGCTGATGGTATTTCGTTTTTGCCTAACTAACATGGGCCACTACATAAGAGGGTGTGATTGAATGGAAGAGGCTGCAATTAGTGATGCCTCATGGCGGCTGAATTCATATTCATCATTCCTCTATAAATGATGAAGTGTCCACACCATATTCCCTGTGTTCGGGCTCAAGTCAGTAAGAACAAGCTAGATGCAAATCCGTTTCAAACCTAGCCACACAAAGACAACATCCCACTTGCCTTTCTCATATTTTATGACCTGGGGCCACGTTCTAAATGTTGACCCCAAATTCATTACATATTTAGTTAGATACAGAACAGTAGATAGTATTGTGGGCTAAGGACTAAACTGGAAGAGAGGATAGTAAAGCATCCTCTACCTGTGTAGCATTGTGTGCAAAGGACTTTTCAATCAGTAGAGACTCGTATAAAACGGAACAATATAATCTATTTAATACAATATACCGGATCCATGAAGTCTGCCGGGAAATGGCATCTCCCCCTGATGGAGTCTAGATGCCGTGGGTGGTAGATTTAGTGGCACGTTGGCGCAAATGTAGTCCTGTTTAACGCATGGAGGCTCCTGATTGGTTGAGAGATGGTGGCGAGGGGCCGGCAAATGCAACGACACGTTGGGACATTAGAATCGACATGTAGTATGAGGAGAACCGTAGGGGAATGTATTCTCCTGCTTCAGCTTCCTGAATGGTCTGATGTGGTGGCTTGTTTCAGAACGTGTACTACACCAGTACCCAGCTGCTGCACGTCGGGCTGCTCAGCCCCACCATAGACGACGATGACAACAAGTGCCTGGTGGACGTCAACAGCCGCCCGCGTCTCATCGAGTGCAGCTACGCCACCGCCAAACGCATGAAGCTGCACTGGCTCTTCACGCAGGTGGGCCACACCCGTGTTAGGTCCTGCAGACACACACACACACACACACACACACACACACACACACACACACACACACACACACACACACACACACACACACACACACACACACACAGACACACACACACACACACACACCGACACACACACACACACACACACACACAAACACACACATAAAGAGATGGTGGTGGTGACCACAGTAATCATTTTTGTTGAAAACATTTATCTTTGTACCAATTTATATTGGTGCACAAGCTTTACCTGAAGAGCTCCTTTTACACAGAATGAGCAGCTCAGAGTAGTAGGTGTTGGTTTACTTTTAGTCTCTTCCGGATGGTAATGTTTGCTGTCGAAGTAAGCGGAGCATTTGATTGCATTTGGAGACGAACAGGATCTGGTCTGGTCAGGATCTCGTCTAAATCAGAGACTTGATGTCAAGTGTCTGACAGAAGGTTACAGGAAGACATGGATGGACAGATGAGAGAAGTTGCAGTCAGCAATCAGCAATAAGAAAAAGCAGAGTGCATTGTAAACGCGCCTCATCCAGTCACACCAAAAGAGGCAGTTACTTAGGTCCCAGGGATCTAGTGTCGAGTATGTGTCCTAAACCAAAAGGCCTAGGGTTTCATCTGGCTGCAGTATAATCATTAAGAGCCGACAGGGTCGCCCAGATAGCAAAGAGATTTCAAGGCTGACCGAATCTCTCCCATTACTGTGAGCCAATGCGGGCTAACTACCCTCTCTGTCCTCCTTATCAGCCTTTTACAGTTGCATTCCCCAAAAAAAAATATTCACAATACTCAATATGCTTTTGGTGTATTTCAGACTGTGTATTTATTATTACTATGACAAAACACAATAATACATAGAAAGATTTGTTGTAAAAAGTGTCATACGGATTAAAGAATGATACAAAATATTCAGAATTGAATCAATTCTGTCCCACTTTTGTTTCCTTTAACGGTTCTCCAGTCTAGGCTTTCGACAGTATTCAGTTAAGCAGATTTGGAAGATGAGGTTGTAAGCAGGAGGTTGGGGGAGGGAGAAGTTTGGCTTGGAGCCCTGGGTGGACATCTTGCGTTCAATCTATCAATCCCTATTCTGGACCTGGAGAGTTAGGAAGAAGGAAGGACACAGGCCAGTGGAGGATGTAGGTGAAGAATGCCGTGAGAGACAGGTTGAAAAAGGAGGGTTTAAATACAGGTAGTTATGGCTAGGTAGAGGAACAGGTGTGGTACTTCTCCCGAACATATGTCTCGAGAACTTTCTCTTACTAACGTGATAGTTGCCAGGATAACATGCTGTCGACTGCATAGGGGTGACCTTGAACCTAAGACACTTCAAACCTTCGATAGAAAGACATTTAGTGGACATCATCCTTAGCAGTTTGACGTCTAGGGAAAATTGTGTGTTTAACAGTGGGAGAATTGGAGTGCTAAATGAGTGACAGTATTGCATGGCTTCTAGAAGTAAAAGCCTATAAATTATACAATGTTCTTGGGTGGGGGTTGGTGATTGACTCTTTCTTTTCATTTCGAAACCATTTGAGATGATGTGAAAATTGCAAAATGCAAACTGTGTCAGCGGCAGCTGTCATATCACACCACTTGTGCTGGTTAAAATGATTCACTCCGTCGGTACTCGGTAGTGCATTTTTGCTGTTCTGCTAGTCTGAACGCTGCTGTGTGAATGGTTTATTCACATTCGTCCTAAATTTGGAATCAGTTAAACGCTTCTGCATCCTCTTTATCGATGCAGGATTTTCCAAGATCGGTTTTGAATATATTCAGACAGAAAAACCTCTCAGTCTCCCCAGAAACCAGCAACTGTTTGATTGCATAGATTTTTTACATTCATTAGGGAGCATATTATATTAGCCTATATGTATATACTATATGTATATATATATATAGTATATCAGGCAAAAAGCCTGTACTGCATAAATCATATTAAAGGCCGATGCTGACATGAACGGACGTGCACAATTTCTTCATATTATGACATGTTCATAATTTTCAAGCATTTCAACCATCCGAAAGTCACAAAGAATCTGGCGACATTGAGCTGCATATATATATCAAATATATGTTAAATTATTCTACGATCAATCGAAGATGGGGCTGGCCTGACAAATCAGATTCAACTATGCAAAATCTCAGTCGAGGACACCCCTAGTAGTGAATAACACCCAACTCAAACTTTCTAAGCATGAGGATGGAAGACTTCTAGTTGCACCAGTGAACCAGTTTCCATGGTGTGTGTGAAAAAGGAGCCGCACGCCTGATCTCTGAGAAAAGGCATTCATTATTGATGCCATTGCTGAAGTGTTTCGCTCAAACGGAAGAAGGCAGCCTTGATGAAACCGGAGCATCTTAAGGGAGCGCTGTGCGCTAACATCTCAGCTCATCAAAACATAATGGAGGAAAGACGCTCTCCTGCCTCTTTTCCGTAGTCCCCGTGTTTCAGCGTAAATTAACGTGTTGTAACCACCTTTCAAATGAAGGAAGAAAGAAAATATATAGCAATGTACACAAGGTAAATGTGACAACATTTCCATGGGTGTGTCGAATTGTTTAAGCAGTCTGTGAAATGCAACGGGCGTGGAGTTAAGAGATGAGTGACCCTTTTCTGTTGACCTAGAGATGTTTGGGGATGAGGAAATTTGAGCTGCTTGCCCTATTATCATTGGTTTATTATTGTTTTTTTGGCCCATTTAATGTGCTTCCAAAATGAAGGATTATAATTCTCAATTGTTTAAAACTTACTTGAATATACTTCAATGCAAGGTAAGTGTTTTGTAAAGTGCATTTCATACATCAAGCAGTTCAATGTGCTTTACGTAGACGAAAAACAACACCATAATTTATAGTGAAGAAATAAATGCAAAGAATATAATGAAAGTCCTTAAATAATTTTTCCATATACATTTTGTATTCCATTTCTGCAAAGTCGGTTCCACTAGATGCCACTCAGTTTAACTCACTGCTCTTTTAATAATAACTGCAGTTTAGAAATAGAATATATCAAAAAAAAAATTGAAATTCTTTTACATCCTGACAGCAATCAATAAATAAAATGCTCTGACAAACAAATCATACAAATCTGGTATCTGTTGTTGGCCAGAAATAAGCTCATCCAGCCATTTAATTTGGCCTGAATGAAATCATTGGATGGCCTTCCTGTCTGTCCACCTACATACCCGTCTACCTGTATGCACTCTGCCCTGGCTCTTGTTATCCAGGTTTCGAGTCTTCCCCAAGGCAGACCTACTGCTAAAGCAAGCTAGCTAGTCACATGTTTTGGGGAGTAGCTTTGGAGGGAAGCCTGCAGTAAGGGTCAGATCTTTCAGTTTATAAATCTAGCTTGCTCTCGCTGGTTTCTCCAAATTGCCTACCCTAGCTTTACAGTACGAGGAGCAATCTGTCGTCACGTTGTTCAACCACCCAGCACGACTTGACCCCCGTGACATTTCTGCGTACAAATATAGAGCTGTCAGGTGCTTGTCTTCCTCATTTCTCTGCCTAGAGCTCTAACCATCTTCCGTGTCTCCACGGGCCACTACTGCAGAATCCTTGGACTTTGACTAGTTACTCTTGCTGGTCTTTAAATTATGAGGAGGCCCTGAGGAGGAGACCCTGACTTCCTCAGACCTCGAAAACCTGCCGAAGTTAATATTATGTAGTCCAATTCATCTTTCAAATTTAGTTGGATTTTCATGAATGTTCTTTTTTCTTTCTTCGGCGGCCTTCTCTTCACAAGGAAGTTTGAGTATTTCAGGGACCCCTTGAAAACTTTTTCCCTTTGTCATCTACCTCAAGAGAACTATGCAAATGCTGTGTGTGGCACTGTGTCTTTCTAGAAGTGAGTGGCAGTGACATGAAAAGTGTTTTTATATGAAGCGGTGCCTTTATAATCTTCTATGGTTCCAGGAACACAAAGCTACATTACCAGATGAATCAAGACAAAGTAGGTTGCGGTGTCAGCAGCTAATTGCATTGAGATGGGTGGGGTCTCTTCGTTGTTAAATTTGCAGCCAAATGTATTGCATGAATCAGTATATAAATTATGTAAAAAGAAGATAGGATGCTCAGAATGCTCAGAATGCTCACAGGATCGCACTCAATCACTGACTCACTCACACACACACTAACACGTATGTACAGACACACACCCACACATTATTTCATGGGTCATTTTCTTGACGCACCAATAAATGTCATGGTTTTAAAAATACAACCGAGATAAAATCATACTGCATTCCCTATATGGTTCAATTCCATTTTGAGACAAATGATTCATGCCATCTGAACTCTATGTAGCTGCAGTTGCTTGGAGCCAGAATAAGAAGTTATGGTCCGTGACAAGCTGACCCTGACGACCTTTTACTTTACTTTACTTTATTATGGATCCCCATTAGCACTTGCCTCAACAGCATGGCTATTCTTCCTGGGGTCCTTCACACCCAAAAACACACAACATCATACACAACAACACTACAGATACACACATACATAGACAATAGTTCACTTACAAAAATTCAGAAGAATTTCAGAAATTACAAGTTTACAGTATTATGAATTGCACAATCAAGAGGGAGAAAAGGGTTAAAAACATACCCATTACATTGACTGTTCATTTGTGTACATAAATGTACTAATAGTACCAAAATCACAACACAACCACCACTGCTGTTATTCTATCATACATAAACACAGATCAGTCAAGTTCATGAATTATTGGCAGATACTGTTTTACCCTCATTTTAAATCCTTATTTTGTAGTGGAGCATCTGATATAATGTGGCAACGAGTTCCATACTACCACATCTCTGTACAAAACAGTTTTCATTTTAACCTCAGCTGGTTAAAATCTTGCAGCGGTCCTCTTTTTTTCTATTTTTCTTTTTTTTTCTATTTTTCTTTTGTGTCCATGTTTGTGTCCATGTTTAAAGTGACATGTGGATGTGACTGCCGTGTGGATGTGAATGTGATTTGCCTGAAGGCCAGTCATTTGGCAGGGCCCAAGTGCTGTCCAGGTGGGTCAGCTAGATGGCCAGGCAAATTGCTAGCGTTCTTTTTCTTTTGCAATACGCAACAGGGCTACGTTTCCCAGCACAGAATAGACATTCATTTCCTTGTTTGTTTGTTCTATATATTTCAGGGTGGAGCTATTCAGAACAGGAAATCGAAAAGGTGCCTGGAGCTCGCTGAGAGCGATGAGAACGAGTTTGGCTACCATCTGGCCCTCCAGAAATGCACAGGGCAGAAATGGTCCATCACCAACACGCTGCTTAGCAGCTCCTTAAGATGAGCCTATGCAGAGGGAGATCAAGTGTGTGTGTGTGTGTGTGTGTGTGTGTGTGTGTGTGTGTGTGTGTGTGTGTGTGTGTGTGTGTGTGTGTGTGTGTGTGTGTGTGTGTGTGTGTGTGGTGTACATGTTGTAACAAAGTCATATTGTCCACCATGATGTCCACAATGTGCAGGTGACATTACATGATAAATGTTAAACATTGTATTTCCCTCACAGGGTCAGTGTTAGCTGGCTCCTATCTTGGATCTGGTGTGTAGTTACTCTTATGTTTTGAAATGTTTGACTTGGAAGTCTAATTTGTTCCCATACTATTGCTTGTCATTGCTACTATGTAGCAAGATTAAAAAAAAACTGCTGTAATTGTTTTTAATTTTAGTTTCTTTCTTATTAGTTGACGTTTTTTGTGTCTCAGGTTTCTATGTAGTTTTATAAAGCAATTATGCTGTACAATATGAGAGACAGCCTACACATTGGAGTACACTGTCTTTTCTAATTATGAATATTCTGATTATTTATAATATATAGTAATAAAAGAGTACAAACATGTTAAGTGAATCTTGTTTTTTCTTTCAACTGTAACAGATCAAATGTGATAACACTTGTGTATTCATTCCCATGCATCCACACAGAAAACATACAAGGGAAAAAATGAAAGCGACAAGAATAGAAGGGTAGGTTGCGCAGTCTGTAATGACCAAAGCCAGGAAAGAAGCATTGAATCAAGGCCTATTTCTGCTCTGTTGTGCATCTAGGGAGATGACGGAGGTCCAAGTCTTTACCGTGCCAGACCTTATTACATCCAGGGCCAGACCTTAAAATATAAAAGGCAACCTTCTTTCATCACAGAACCTCCCTGACCAACATATTTTAGCATGCGTTGATCATGATTATTTTTAAGTTGATGTGACCAAAAGAAAATAGATAGATGTGTTGCCAGTATTCCTTGCCCAAAGAACATTCATTCAGTCTTTGAAAAAACAGTATATGTTTGTATATGGGTTTTAGTTGCTTTTTTCTTTTACTTATTCAGTCCATATTGTACCAAAAGGGTTTTCAAATCTGATGAAGAGGGTTATATTAAAAAAAATCTAAAATCCTGACGTTTTTGAGTACACATTCCATCCACAATACATGTTTATTTGTTAATCTGAAATCCTCATGCTATTCAGTGAAAACCATTCAGTCTTCTTCCCGGAAACCTGTGTGGAATAGGATTTCTTTAGGACATAGTGATTAGGAGGATGTAGAGGGGTCAGTGCAGGCCAGGGCTGGGCTGTTTTACCCTGAAGGGATGTAAGAAAATCCCTTTTGAATCAGGCGAGTACTTGATTTGACTGCAAGGTATACATAAACCTAAATTGTACGTACCCTTAACCATAAAACTATTTGTGTTTGATGCAATAATTATTTATTGAAAGTGATTTGAAGTACATTATTATATCTAACAAATTAGTAAATAAGTAAGCAAATTATTATTCCAATTACATCTGCTGTTTTTGGAGAGAAGATTAAGAATGCCCTAAATCGGATTTAGGTTAAGGGATTCCTCATTACTTTATTACTCTTGTTCCCTTCGGGGGTGTTGGGTGTGTTTAGTGAGATGGCTTAGCAACAGTTCTGTAGATGCATCTTTCCCTGGTGTCCAAGTCATCCCTGGACATGAGTCGGAGCAGTATTAACATTAAGAACAAACAAGAAGGAAACATGCAAGCTAATGCCATTTTCAGCTCGCAATTTTCCCTCCATTGGTAAATAAAGAGCGGAGATTAAACTCACACTCTGTAGGCAATTACAATCTGTCAGGCCTGTTCAGTTCATAGTGTCTCAGATGTCTGCAAATCGCCCGCATGGATAAAACATGTAGCTATGGCAACAGGAAAGAAATATTTAAGACATTAACTCTAACATTTAGCAACAAAGTCAAACGTCGGGCTGTATGATGAGCCACTTTTTCACACCCCTGTGCACTCAGCTTCCTCACAGCACGGTTGAGCAATATAGGGATGCAGAAGCTCGAAAATTCCTTGATTGGCTATACATCATCATTCCCCTTACATCTACCATGCCAAATAATCTGCTTAACAGCAGCAACATGTAGATTTAGACACACTACGGAGAACAATGTGCTCTAAGTAACCCCCGAGACCTTCATTACAGCTTTTCTTGAAAATCTGCATAGTTTAGCAGCATTTTATTTTATTCCAGCCTTATTCCCCTGCAGGCTTGCAAAGAATACATTTCCCTGTTTCTGACCAAGAACACACTTTGTGGTTTTCTGTTTTGTTTACAGCTTCTCCCCAAAAGACTGAAAACTAAACAATAGATAACACCTCAATAAACCCCCGCCCCGCCCCCACACTCCCAGAGTGTTATCCTACAATTAAGAAATCGTAATCTATAATATATTTTCAACCTGCCAGTATCCCACTACAATCTATAAATAAACCACATACCTTAAATGGCCAATAACAAGCATTGATGGCACCGCAAGGTACAGGCAGCAGCTGAATATATTACCATACTTGCAGCAAACTGTTGTACAAATCTGATCCATTCCATACAAAAACATATTCTCATGTGGCAGGAACATCTGGGAGGGAACATGGTTAGCATGCAAGTGTTTCTTATGTATATTTTTCATCTCATATATATTTTATTAAATAGCTGATGGTCTGTATGTTGGCAGATGGATTGTTCTACTCTCAAACCAAAATCATATTTTGATGCAATATTATCCTTGGAGGTATACCAATTTCATTTACATTCACACTTAACTCACACCTCTAAAGTGCAATAAAACCTTATGATATATGACATCCTAAAATCTCCAGCTCATAAGAAAAAAAATATTATCAAGAGATTGCCTCCTGCTTTATTCCCCTATCCCCAGTGACCTTGGGGCTCTATTTAACTACATGCTTATAGAGTTTACTATGCTAAACTCTATACAGTCTCTCTATACTAAGGGATCCCAGGCTGAGTTGAGTGGTTATCACCTTTATGCTCCCTCTTGGCAACAACATAACATTTGATTGTGGTGTTGAGGATTTTTCAGAGCATGCATTTCAATGAAAATGCTCTCCGTAGTAGATAATTCTAGGAAAAAACGTTTTACCTTTTGGCCTTTCACAAGGTTTTCTTCAAATGGCACAAAGACTGCATTTAGCTTCTGTCGACTCAAAACACTGAAGATTATTAGCTGTAATAGGTGTGGAAAGAAATACAGCCTGAGCACAGAAATAGCTTAATACCGAGATACAAGAGAAAAAAAGAAGTAGAAAGAAAGAAATTAAAAGTGGAAAATATATATTGTATTTTTTCCTGAAGTCCAATCATCAAGTCGTATCTACTGACAGGATTTCAGATTCCTATATGAGCAATTGGGAATGAACCTGCCAGTGAAAAAACACAATATCTTTTAATCCTCTCTAAATTACAAGGAAATCCATCAATAAATTACTTCTGAATGACCCGTAGAATTCTGTTAAAGGAATGTCATGAAGAGATTGCTTGCCATATTAAAAATCCCACCAAGCTTTATTTATGTTTGAACCACCAACCGTTCAGTTCATTCATGATGTCTGCTTTTGCTTTTGCATACACGCGTGCGTGCATGCGTGTGTGTGTGTGTGTGGTGATTTGTGTACAACTTGCATGATCATGGTACCACATGTATATGGTATTAACACCTGCACATGGTAACACCGGTACAGGGACCAGGTGTTTTAACATCGACCTGCTGGGTTAGCGGCTCCTCGACATCAGCATCAACACCTTTTGGTTCCAGGTGCATGATCAGAGAGCCGATGTTTGGGAGCCTGGGGCCATGAACACCAGCTTGTTGTGAGGGGGTGAGAGCTGAGCAGCTAGTGGGGTATTGCACCATGTCAGCAGTGATAGGCTAAGGTGTGCAGAACAGAAATATGGGTGAGTAAGGTATAACGTTTCAGGTGAGATTAACATTTTGAACTTGAACAGCGCCATGCCGTTGACCTTGACAGTGCAAGTATTACTGGATCTGGAAATGTTTCATGGCACAGAAGGATACTGGACATGTTTTGGAAAAAATACTACCAATGGTACCATGGTAATCTTATTGTATCTTATTTTTTGCATTGCTAGAAAAACTAACTTGATACAACTCACTGTGTTTCCAAGTCCTTTCTAATTATTTTTAAACCATTACACCAGTAAAACTTAAATAATAATTAGTGTCATGGGACTATGTTTGGTATTTTGGTTATCAGTAGGCTCTGAGTTTTTTCAATGCGGCACACAACATCTAACCTATGTCAACAGAAAAATCGATATCAAGTAGAAAAGCAGCGCGTGATTTGTCTTCATCTAGTGCTCAAAAGCAACAACATCAACCAAACTGCTTTGTAGGTTGAAGGCGAGAATTTGATCATTTTTCAGCGTAAACTCACTGTAGTAAGAAGTGCTTACGGAACAGACAAGAGAATGATGAAAGAAATTGTGATTAATGGTATGCTGTTACCAAGGTCCTGGAGGAAGAGGGCAAGGCAGTCTCCTTTCAGTCGAGTTTAACTTTTTGATAACATGCTTTTCAGATCAACTAGCAATACAATAAACAACAAACCCGTTGACAGCGTGGACCTTGCCTGAGGATACAGGTTTGACAGGATCATCGAACTGGAAGTGCTAAGGACAAGGCATCAGACATGCAGGTGTGCATTGAGCTTTGTATTTGATGGACTGCCACTCCATACCTCCCCCCATTAAGTTATTTTCTGAAAGCATAATATTCTGTCTAGGGAAAGGTTGTAGTTATATAAAAAGATGTGGTCGAGCCTTAATTTAGCAGCATTCCTTCAAGGTGCTTTATTAGAGTTTTTTTTTTTAGGTTTTTTAGAGTTTTTTAGAGAGTATGGAATCATCTATAATATAAAATGCTGGTTTGTTTTTCACCCAGACAGCAGAGTCAAAACGTTTTTCGTCAATATTTCTAAGAAGTACTCACCTTGAATATTACAAGGTGTCATTTTTTTTATCTGTATGCGCCTTTCTATGAATTTGTTACCCTTATAGAGCCATTGTCAGTGGGTCGTTGCTTAAGGCCTTTATATTTGTAAACCAATGACAGGATGTTGTGATAAAATAATCGAGAGTTCTAGGTTTGACATTTCAGCAAGAGTTGATGACCCCATACAAATTGGAACAATTTCTTTACTGCGAATCTTCAGTAGCCTATTGAGAAGCAAAAAACTACTGGAACCAATGTTCGGTCTCATCCAAACATATTTCTGAAATATACAGTGAAGGAGACAGGGAACAGTGTGTGTTTGGGTGACTGCAGTGCCAGGGGACTGACCACTCACTAACAGGTCAGCCCATCAGTCTAACACAGTGCCTGGGCACAACTTCACGTCACATCACATAATGTGTGCTTTGTAACTGAACACATACCAATAAGACAGCGAGGGCAACGAGAGGGTGCACGTGTTTGCCTGAAAGCTGCTCAATCCTGCCTTCCACAATGGCATTATTGTGTTGCAAGCATTGTACAACAGCTACAAGGCAACAAGTATGCCTCCATCCTGAATGAATCCTCTTACCCTATAGCATTTGTTATCTCAGGTCAGTACGCTCGACATTTTGTGTCATTTTACCCCTGACATTATGTTTTTTTATGGTAAAAAATAATACCATAAAATATTACATAACATATAATTGTACGTATAATTGTAAATACCATGATATGCATGACTGTGAGGAAAGGGAAAGGAAAAAAACAAGAATTAATTGTAAAAGTACCTGCTTGGGGCTGTGTATTGGGAAATCATAAGCTTGATTAAATAAATAGTGGAAGGCATTGCCAGCCAACACCCCCTCTCACACACGCACACACACACACACACACACACACACACACACACACACACACACACACACACACACACACACACACACACACACACACACACACACACACACACATACACACACACACACGCACACACACACACACACACACACACACACACACACACACACACACACACACACACACACACATACTGTATGCACATTCTACACTTTCTACTTAAAAGAGCCTTAGAAAACATCAGTCCCAGACCTTGTTAATTGAAAAACACTCTGACAAACCAGAGAAGGAGATTCATGATGACTGAAACCGCCTTTGTTATTCTCCTTCTTCCCTTTTTGCGTTTTTTCTTCGTGAAAAGTACTATTGTTTTTAGCTAAATGGTGGTGCTATAAGTAGAGCATCTGTGTGTGTGTGTGTGTGTGTGTGTGTGTGTGTGTGTGTGTGTGTGTGTGTGTGTGTGTGTGTGTGTGTGTGTGTGTGTGTGTGTGTGTAAAAATAAAGAGAGATATGTAGGTTTAAATTGAATATAGGTTTAAATGAGTAGCTTTATTATTGTGGTGGTATTATTCGTTTTTTTGTAAATGCCACATACATTAAGGAGCTGCCTATTCATTTTAAGAAAACTTGCAAACCTCAATGACTAAATTGGCCCTTTATTATTGTGCTGTTCATAGCAGGCTCATGAAATTATAAGAGCAAGACCTATAGCCTACCCAGAGAACCAGAGAAGGGTTCACCCGGCAAGGTGTGTTTGTATTTGTTGTGGTCACTTTATAGGCTGCTCAAAAAAATATTCTTTGGGCAGGACTGTAGCATTTAAATTAGTTATGATGTCAAGTTGGATGCAAGCTCATCTCCTGCTGTTGAGGGGTTGCTTTTCTTATTCACATGTTGGCTCAAGAAGAAAGGCATATGGATTGAGCTTCTGCAATACTCTCACATATATCTTTTTCAGTTTTAAGCCAATACGTATGGGAACATTTCTTTTTTTTGGGGGGGGCAGAAAAGGCTATCATATATTATAAATTGACTATCGGACTTTAACTACATGGAGCTTCACTAGGTTGTTGTTCTGAAACTTGATAGAAGATCGAATGCCACTTTATAGAGCTATGGACATGATCTGAACTATCTGGTCAGATCAGATATGAAACAATTATCATATGACTTTCAAATTGCAACACTGGTCAGCATTTTACTGCATGCTATATATTTATGTGACCATCTTCCTTGTATGGTTTTCCATATCTTGTTAATGAAATAAGTATTTTTATGTCTTCTTTCTTACTGTACTGTTACTTGCCCTCATCCGGTCCTATATCGGCTCAATAACAACACATACTTCAAACTACTTTGGTACCTGGTATCCACCGCCCATGCATTGATTTCACTTGTTCCTCATTTCTCATCAGCGAGAGGAATCATTAAGTCTGAACATGCAGGGCTAACTGGTATACTTGCTCACCCCTCCCCACATCAGTCGCTCCCTGACATTGCTTCGTAAACAACGTGCAATAAACAATGTGATAATGATTCTGAATTCTCAGAGTAGGCCCCACTTCAAAGATAATTAGTTTTTCCCCTCCATAATTCATTTATATTGAACCAGCAAGGGGGAACAATGTACGTCCTTTAGATTAATGTAACGACATGTAAGCAGGCCCCCCTGAGTGACTTACAGCATAGGATGGGATCGGAGGCCCAATCACGTTTGGTCTTAATTACCCAGCCACTTAATAGAAGGTGATGCTGAGCCAAAAACGAAAGAGGACAAATACTCAGCTTAAAATAAAGTCCTTTAAATAGAAGATTGTGTGTCTTGTTCAATGTTCGTCTTCCTGTTTTTAAACAAAATAGGATTTGGATGTTTCGTTCTAGTAGTGTATGTCGGTTAAAGAATACAGCTCAATAAATAGCTGGATGAATTGGTGTCTAGTTTGTTGTAGACAGAAGTCCCACTGTTATGATCTGAAGGGAACCAATGGTGGGCAGTCACTCTGGGTTTCCAGGGTGGCTGGGAGAGTTGAGGCATAGGCAAACAGACAGCAGCTTGTCTCCTCTTGCGTCTGGCAGACGGTGTAAAACCCCGGTCGCATTACCTCAGCCTGAGTGCAGGCAGTTCCCTCAGCTTGGCTGCTGATCCCTTTCTCCCTGCTACGCTACTCTACTGGGGTCTGGCCCTGTCTAAGCCTATGCTCGGTGACATCTGTCAACATGTGTATAGTCCTCCCAGGGAACAAAACGCAGCAACGACGTGCGGTGCGGGAGTCGCCTATCACTGTTAATATATGTCAACCCGAGCAAGGGAATGAATTGGTGGAGGCGTCTATGCAATGAATAAAATATACTTTGATACAGGAACGGAGCCATGGAGCTGCAGAACGTATGATGGATGTTGGCTCGTCAGAATTGGGGTGGGTTGAAGTACAATCTCACAACTCACTCAAAAATTGAAAGTCTGAGAGAAGACAAGTTTAAATCTGGGTAAAGGGGCGTTTCACAACTTTCGCTTCATAGCCTATTTGTTTGGACCAATAATTTTGCTTTATCTGTAAATGTGTAATTAATCTATTACCAGTAGCAATAGAAACTTGGTCAGCACTAACACTATTACACTGTAAAGAATTGTCTGTAAACGTTCTAAATCAACAGTGTGTAGGCTGGCCACTGTATGAATACACCTATTTAAATCCCCTTCTGAAAACGTATCCACTCTTGAATTCGTTATTTCCTCTTAGGAATATCACCGTAATGTTACAGGAAACAAGGCATAGGCCTAGCTCTTTCTCTTTCAGTCTGTGGTTTTTGCTGAGGTAGAACTGCTGGATCCGAATTGAGTTTTCTAGTTTCCAGTGGTAAGTTGATGGAAGAATGAGGTACAGAGGCGGTTGTGTTTGTTGTTGTTCTTTCAACAACCAACAATACAGTCATATATGGTGATCTATATGAGCAGTACGCAGTACGATTTTGTTAGCTCTAACTAAATCGACAGCAACCGCAGCAACCTCATCCATCCATCCTGCTAAGAGTTGGAGGGGGGAATCTATTCCAATTTAGGATGTCTTTCTTCCAGAATGTGGAAGCTGTCAGTACTGATTAATGCAGTACCATGAGGCCTGCAGCAACAACAAACACCAACCAATGAGCCAATCAACATGAGAATGCAAAAGTATGAAATTACAAAAAAAAATCATAATAATATAAATAAAATAATAATATAATATAATATAATAAATAAAATAATAAATATAACGATGTCATATTATTATAATATGAATCAAATTATGCCCTAAGTCTGAACCTCTAGCAAGCAACCAACTTCAAATTCAGTGGGCGGGTATACATGCCTTGACAGACGTATTTACCCAATCAGCAAATGCGACGACATCATGGCAGAAAACTTAGTTTCTGCAAAAGAATTCCGCTAGTGCATACTTTGATGCAGTCCCTGATTGGCCCATTTACGTTAACTACGACACTATTGGCCCCAATTACATTGTAATTTCTGGAAATCTATATGTTAGTAGGAAGTCCAGCCTGATATCGAAACAGAATGTGAGGTCATGCAGGGCCATAGCCAGGATTTTATAACTGTGGGGGCCAGCCCGGGCCAGTCTTATCTTTGGGGTGGCACTTGATTGTCAACGGGGGAGGGGTATTTTAAGTGCAATATTAATTGCACTTAAAGCCACGGCCCCCCCTGGCCCCCACGTGGCTACGCCCCTGAGGTCATGTGACTAGGATGGTCTCAGGCTCTTTCATTCTGTTCATGCTCACTATATTCGTTACCTATTTTATACATGTTGACTCCAACGCTAGATAAGGTTACATATGGTGAGTAATGATGAAGAAAAATGTAGGACACGTTGGCCAGCCAAACATTTGGTTTAATATTACAGTATGATCATGGGAAAGTACAAGCAGCAAAGTTAACAAGGATACCTTCAGAGATACAATGGAAGGGTGAACAAGATTCTTATAGGGAAACTTTTGCATTATGGGTCGTTCAAACGTAACAAAGGTGAGTGGGAGTGACCATTGTGGAGGGTTTAGGATTGGCGGGGAGGCCAAGTTAAACTGCAATACAAGCAAGCAAGGCTTCAAGACAGTTAAAGGAATCCCCACAACAGAGAAGTCAGTCGATTGGCATGAGGCATCAGACTAAGTATCAGACCTCATGGCTACAGTGGCAATGCAAACTCCAACGATCTTAACCGCTCTCAGTCCGAGAAAGAAAGGGAGGTATCTCTAGGTACAGGGAGAATATGCAATTCCTTTTCATTTGAATAGTAATTATATCAACAAGGTATAATTTGTATATAATTG